>NC_142349.1:3632500-3932500 GCF_059441175.1 Urocampus carinirostris | reverse complement strand
GCAGTGGGCAGGGGACACCCTGAACTGGTTGCCAGCCAATAACAGGGCACACAGGGACAGACAACTTGCTCGCTCATTCACACCTATCCACCTGATATGCATGTCTTTGGAATGTGGGAGGAAACCGGAGTGCCCGGAGGAAACCCACGCAAGCACGGAGAGAACATGCAAACTCCGCACAGTAAGTCTGGTAGCTGAATTTGAACCCATCGATTGTGCACGCATTTCTCCTCTCCCTAATAAACTGTGAGTACGTTACGTGATTGGGTTCTCCATTCCTGTCTCCTGTCCTGGTTCTTGACAACATGGTGCACTAGATTAAAATACTTTGGTAATGTAAATTATTTTTTACTCCAAAAATCTGAAGATTTTTGTCAATTAAAAAAAATAAACCCTTCCTATTCAATTTGTGTTTTCTTTTTTCTTACAGACTGAGCTTGCAGAAAACACAGCCGTGATTTGTGAGTCGGAGCAGCAGCAGACTGGCAGTGACTGAAAGGGTGGAGGGGGGAGCTAATGCAGGGGGAATGGTGGGCTTTGAGATAAAGAGCGAGAGAGAGCAATGAAAAGCATACAAAACGCAAGCACCGCTCTCTCCCACACCGGAGCAGGCAGATGTGAGCGCCGCATCCCGAGTCTCCTCCAACCATATCGGGAGGAAATCGACCAGGAGAGGAGGGGGACACCTTGACCTTGTGGACGTGCCTCTCGCCCCCACTCCCCCTCATTTGCCAGATGCCGGACTGGAGAAATACACGGGGGTGAGGGGACGCATTTGGGGGAGGGGCCCATGCAAGACCCTCCTGGAGAAAAGAGAAGAACACGAGGAACGTTTCTGGAGGTGAAGGACGACGGGAAAAGGTGCAAAATGATGGGGAGGCGGCAAGGACTCGGGACCTTCAGCCCTGGGTAGGAACCTGCAGGCACACACACACACATAAATGAAGGATGTGCACGTTTATTTTAACTGTCGCGGAACTACATTGTACTGAGATTCGTACTTTGATGTTTTTGTTTTATTACAATTTTAATAACACTCTTATCACAATGTAATAAGTCATTGTGTTGTTTCGTTGAAAGAACACATCATAGTGCATAAACAGATGTGCACATCTTTAATGTCGACCTGTTCCAACTATGATTTAAAAATTCATATTTGGTGTGAGTTCAGGGTCAAAGGCACACTACCCCCCTATCTACCCCCCTCCCTCTCTCTCTCCAAAAAGAGCACCTGAATGCCCTGATGTTTTCTAAAAATAGATCAGAGATATTTTCATATTTATTTATTTTCTACCTGGCCAAATCAATATTTTTCTTCGTTGTTTGAAGGAATCAATAACTTGATCTTCATGTAGGGATCGATGTGTTTGTTACCACACATGAGAAGTATTTGCAATCTTTTGAAGCAATAAGGACACAGAAATAAAACATGTATAAAAAATGATATTGATAATTCATGCCAATATTGATAATATACAGGCTTTAAAACGTATATACACATTATACATTGCATCTATGCAATTTAAATGGTACTATTTTATATAATTTGAATACAATTCAAAAAGGATATCAAAAATAGATAACATTGTTTATTAAAAATATTTGGTAACTTTTATTTTGATAATTATTATTGTATAACAATAATATGTGATATTTTTATTTTATGTTTTTTATATTTTAAAAGGGAGGGCAGCACGGCGGCGCAGTGGTTAGCGCTTGTGCGGCACAGTTCATGTCATGGGAACCTGTCGTGGGTTCAAATCCAGCTCCAGACTTCCTGTGCGGAGTTTGTATGTTCTCCCCGTGCTTGCGTGGGTTTCCTCCGGGCACTCCGGTTTCCTCCCACGTTCCAAAAACATGCATTTCAGGTGAATTGGCCGGTCCAAATTGCCAAATTGTCCCTAGGTGTGAATGAGCAAATGAGTTGTCTGTCCCTGTGTGCCCTGCGATTGGCTGGCAACCAGTTCAGGGTGTCCCCTGCCCACTGCCCGGAGATGGCTGGGATGGGCTCCAGCCCCCCCACGACCCCAATGAGGATAAGCGGTACGGCTGATGAGATGAGATGAGATGAGATATTTTAAAAGGACCCTTTTGCGAGACCCACGGATGAAACAAAAACTAGCTGTAAAATACAACTAATAATATAATAATGTAATAATCAAAAGCTAAATCTGAATTTGTAGCCTATAGCAAGGCAAACAAATATTTGTAAATATTTAATTATGGTAATATCATTTTTGTATATCATTGATTTATGTTAACTATAATCTATATGATTTTCAAATAGAAATTAAGTTATTTCCGTAAAATTTGAAGAATATTTTGAAAATGTATATCATTCTATGATTAAATAATAGTTGATAAATTCTTATCACATTTTATGTGTTGTAATACCTAAAGCATGTTTAATATTCTGTCATTGTTTTGTTAAAATAATCAAGCAAATTAAAAACTCTATACTGTACTATTTTTTTTCATTCATTTTTTTAAATCCTAAAATGTAGTAACATTTATGTAAAATTGTAACAGTAAATAATATATTATAAAATATTTACAATATATAATGGCCATTATATAACCACATATTATCCATTGTAATACATCAAATAGATGTAATTTTTCATAATTTTAATTTTGTGGACATCATTGAATGCATTTAGTTTAGATTTTCATTTATTGTGGACATCAGGGCTGCATTTGGCTCTATTTTTTAGAACAGAAGCGGAATTCCCATTTCAAGTGCTTTGAGAGCTCATCAGGTGTGTTGCAGATATTTTACTCGTTTAAAATAAAATAGAATAAAATACTCTATCTTCAACATGTCAGACAAATGAGATAATAATTAAAAATAGAATATCTTATAATGCCAACATGTCAAATAATTTTGCTTATTTTAAGTTTTTTTCTCAAAAATTACAGAAAACAAAACACAAAAAATAGACTTATTTAAAATTTAATTTGCTTTTTCCATCGAGAAAATTAAAATGTCGTAAGAATTAAAACAAAATAAAAAATTAAAACTCATATTGCAAACTTAGAAAATGATTAAAATGAAGCACATATTATTAAAAAAAACATTCTTCGATAGCGAAATCGGCTTAAACAATTTAATATATATTTTTTAAAATTTTAAATATTTTAAATAATGTTTTATTTCTATTTAAAATACAGTAAAAAATACACAAATTTTAATTTTGTTTTGGTACTGGAAAATTAAAATGCAGTATGAAAAAATTAATTTGAGTTGATAATTAAATATTCAAAAAATAATATTGCTAACTTGGCAAAAAAAAATACAGAAAATAATGACAAAATGTATTACTATCATAAAAAAAAGAGAAAATAATTAAAGTCTCATATTGCCAACTCAGAAAATATTTTTGTAAAAACTAAGGACGAAAATACTCTTTTTAGCAAGTTAATAAATAAGACAATAGTAGAAATGAAAAAAATTAATCTAGCCAATTTGGCAATAAATTTCTCCCAGAAACTTAAAATGCAGTAATAGTACTGTATTTTCCGGGCTACAAGTCGCAGTTTTTTTCATAGTTTGGCCTTGGGTGCAACTTATCTGTGAAATTTTTGACACATTTTACCTGGTATATCGTTTCACATGTTGTTTTCACACTAAACCGCAAGCGGGCGCTCTCGGCCTGTGTTGAGCTTTTCAACCTTGCTGTATTGTGCCGACACTAATTGGGACATGAATGTTCAGAAGATAAGGTGTCATTTTGCTAAAGTCAGTATTTTAAACTTTCTCAAAAGGGATGTCTAATTTATATGAAAAAAAAATGAACAAAAACTGCATACTCTGCTGATTACTGGCTGCAAATAGTGATATGCAGCCAAAAACCAAAAGTGAAAGTGACGTTCGGTCCGACGTAAACGATTTAGAGGCAGACAACGGAAGCGATCAGATTGTTTACCGAGATAATGACATAGAAAATGAAAATTGATCTGTTCTCTATTTTATTTCAATTTTTAATTGCCTTTCAAGATTAAATGTATGTTTTTGGTGTTGGATTTTATCAAATACATTTCCCCCCAAAATGCGACTTATATTCGATTTACGCCGTTTTTTTTTCTTTTTAACTATTCATTTTTGGTCTGGTGCGATTTATACTCCAGAGAAAACTATAGTCTGGAAACTATGGTTATTACTTAAAAAAAAAATCTTAAAATTTCATATTGTACACAAGGCAAATAATTTTTAAAAAAGACCCCCGCAATACTCTATTTAGCCTCTTAAGTAAATCAGATAATAACTCAAATTTTTAAAAATCCTATTTTGCCAACAATTTTTGCACTTTTAATTTTTGTTTTCTACTTTTTATTTATTTTTCATTAAAAAAAAATGTCATTGTGGCACTGTTGCATTTTTATTCCTATTTTGGAAGCAATCACATCGCTTTAGAGTATTTTAAATCCAGCAATGTATTTTTCCATTGGTAGCAAACCAAAAATGGATTTTGATGAACTTTGTGAACACACAAGGAGAAGCCAGTGCCATAATTGGGTTTTTCACCTTGACTTTGTAGCTGACCTTCAAGCGCTGTTCAAGCTTTATTTTCCTCGTGGCTCCATATCGCCGATCCATCGGCAAAATCCATTAGCTCTCCTTCAGCACATGAAAGCGAATGGCTAATTAGCGACGTGCTGTTCGGGGACGCTAACGTCTGTCGCAATCGCCCGAGGAGGCCTCTACACCGTCTTTCATGTCACACGGTTTTTCCTTTTCTCGTGATTAAAGTCAACGCTAGTTGTAGCAGAAAACTTTTGCATTTGTGAATGAAGTCGATTTTGGCTCTCCCGACACCGATTCGAAATCGTTTGATTCGTTGCGGTGTCGGAAAACTGTCTATATTGAAATTGTTGTGACCACTTTCGCCAGAAAAGGAGTTTAGAAAAGGATTTCTTGCCAAAAAATGAATCACTATCGGGTAGTGTACAGAAACAGAACAAGTTTACTAGGATCTCCAGAATTCAAATACATCGAAGCAATGATAACACATGCTAGGCTATGCATCCCTGCTGCATCATGTTGAAACACTAACTATCCTAAAGGAACAAAACAAGGAAAGGAAAAGATCATTATTTATTCACCAGAAATTTAATTTGATAGTACAGGGAGTGCAGAATTATTAGGCAAGTTGTATTTTTGAGGATTAATTTTATTATTGAACAACAACCATGTTCTTAATGAACCCAAAAGTCTCATTAATATCAAAGCTGAATATTTTGGAAGTTGGAGTGGGGCTTTTTTTTGTTTTAGCTATTTTAGGAGGATATCTGTGTGTGCAGGTGACTATTACTGTGCATAATTATTAGGCAACTTAACAAAAAACAAATGTATACCCATTTCAATTATTTATTTTCATCAGGGAAACCAATATAACAGCTCAACATTCACAAATATACATTTGTGACATTCAAAAACAAAACAAAAACAAATCAGTGACCAACATAGCCACCTTTCTTTGCAAGGACACTCAAAAGCCTGCCATCCATGGATTCTGTCAGTGCTTTGATCTGTTCACGATCAACATTGCGTGCAGCAGCAACCACAGCCTCCCAGACACTGTTCAGAGAGGTGTACTGTTTTCCCTCTTTGTAAATCTCACATTTGATAAGGGACCACAGGTTCTCCTTGGGGTTCAGATCAGGTGAACAAGGAGGCCATGTCATTAGTTTTTCTTCTTTTAGACCCTTTCTTGCCAGCCATGCTGTGGAGTACTTGGATGCGTGTGATGGAGCGTTGTCCTGCATGAAAATCATGTTTTTCTTGAAGGATGCGGACTTCTTCCTGTACCACTGCTTGAAGAAGGTGTCTTCCAGAAACTGGCAGTAGGACTGGGAGTTGAGCTTGAGTCCATCCTCAACCCGAAAAGGCCCCACAAGCTCATCTTTTATGATACCAGCCCATACCAGTACCCCACCTCCACCTTGCTGGCGTCTGAGCCGGACTGGAGCTCTCTGCCCTTTACCGATCCAGCCACGGGCCCATCCATCTGGCCCATCAAGACTCACTCTCATTTCATCAGTCCATAAAACCTTAGAAAAATCCGTCTTGAGATTTTTCTTGGCCCAGTCTTGACGTTTCAGTGTGTGTGTCTTGTTCAGTGGTGGTCGTTTTTCAGCCTTTCTTACCTTGGCCATGTCTCTGAGTATTGCACACCTTGTGCTTTTGGGCACTCCAGTGATGTTGCAGCTCTGAAATATGGCAAAACTGGTACTAAGTGGCATCTTGGCAGCTGTACGCTTGACTTTTCTCAGTTCACGGGCAGTTATTTTGCGCCTTGGTTTTTCTACACGCTTCTTGTGACCCTGTTGACTATTTTGAATGTAACGCTTGATTGTTCGATGATCACGCTTCAGAAGCTTGGCAATTTTAAGAGTGCTGCATCCCTCTGCAAGATATCTCACTATTTTTGACTTTTCAGAGCCTGTCAAGTCCCTCTTCTGACCCATTTTGCCAAAGGAAAGGAAGTTGCCTAATAATTATGCACACCTGATATAGGGTGTTGATGTCATTAGACCACACCCCTTCTCATTACAGAGATGCACATCACCTGATATGCTTAATTGGTAGTAGGCTTTCGAGCCTATACAGCTTGGAGTAAGACAACATGCATAAAGAGGATGATGTGGTCAAAATACTCATTTGCCTAATAATTCTGCACTCCCTGTATAGAGAAACAGAAAGAGGACATTTACGAGGCTCTTTTGAATTCGAGGTCATTAAAGCTCGGCTAAAAAAGGCTCAACTACATATCGCTTGCTTTATAATGTTGAACCACTAACTAGATCTAAATGAACATAAAATTAAAGAAACAAGATGCAGGATTTATTTACTCGAAGTAAAGTCACTGAAACCCTAATGCTCTCGATAAGCAAGTAAGCACCTCCCTGTCGCTGCTATCAGGATGTGAGTGTGTGTATGTCTGTACGTGTGTATGTGTATGTGTGTGTGTGTGTGTGTGTGTGTGTGTGTGTGTGTGTGTGTGTGTGTGTGTGTGTGTGTGTGAATGGGTAAGTTTGAAGTACATTGTAAAGTGCTTTGTGAGGTCTTCAGTCAATTGAAAAGCGTCATATAAATGCAGACCATCTACCATTTAGCATTTAAATAAGAATCAACATTTTTTTTAGTCCAACGACAATCTGAACAGAACAAGGAAGTTTACCAAGTTCGTCAGAATTCAAAGACATCAAACGATGCTAAGACATACTCAACAACGCATCCCTGCAAAGTCATTTTGAAACACTGACTAGAAATATAGAAACAACATAATGGTAACAGGACACAGGGTATGTTGTAACACAAATTAGCTTGTACTAAACAAAACATGAAAGTAATACAATAGGGTATATGTAGGAATACTATTTGTAACTGCACAATTCAGGAAGGAGATAGGACATAGCCAACATACTCACATGACTCATGCTCCAACACCAGTCAGACAACTCAAGAAATATTCCCAGTCCTGGACAGAACAACCAGAATGCAATGATAACAAGACCATGAAATATAATGTACACACACAAGCTAGTTGGCTTTTAACAGAACATGAATGTAAGACAAGCTTAATATAATTAAATTCTAACCGAACAAAACAGGGAGGCTTTAGGGAAAACTCAAAAGGTGATAGAACAACTATATCATGTTCCAACACCAACCAGCTCTAAAAAAGCATGAAAGGGATATAATACAAGAAAAAAATCACACGGGTGGACAGAACTACAAGAGTGTAATGACCATGTGATGTACTAACAAACTCTACCTGAACACAACATGAAAGGAAGATGATAAATTGGTATACTAGCTAGTACAATTTGAACAAAACACAAAAGTAGATGATGCAGGGAACCATTTATAACCTGGATAGTACGACTTAATTATGTTCAAACCCCATTAAGTGTTAACAGAAGAAAACATGAAAGTAATAAGAAACAATAAACCATCCCACACATGGACAGGTTAAAGGCAAGACCACCAAGTATGATGCAGTCATAGTAACAACCTCAAAATGAACAAAACATGTAATGTGGATAACACAGGATATGTTGAACCAGAGAAAAGCTTGCACAAAACTAAAGATGAAAGTAATGGGATGCATGCAGCATATGCCTGGATAGGACTACTCCATGTTCCAACACCAACCAGATCTAACAAAACAAAACAGAAAAGAGGAAGAACAACATTCCCAAATGCTCTGAGAACAATAACTGGAGTACCATGACGGAAATTCTATAGAATATAATGTTGACAGACAGTCAAGCTTGAACTGAACAATCCATTAAAGGAGGAAATTGCATAATATGTTGGAATATTAACAAGGTTTAACTGAACAACACTTGGAAGAGGACCCAGGCAACATACGTAAGGATCGAATCACCACATAATGTTCCAACACCAACCAGCTCTACCAGAACAAAACATGAAAAAGACGACGATGATGCAAATCTAAAATAAATGATTCAGAATAATGCTCCTAAATTGCAGTCAAAGGTTTAAATTATTATAGGAAACGATTCCACTGCGTGCGGGACTTTAATCATGCTAATGTTCTCCTTGAAACGGACACCTTGTGTTTAAGACTTCATTAAAATCCGATGCGGGTCATTCGGATGTCATCGGAGTTAGAGCGGGCCAATTAGACTTTGGCCTCTTGGCCGTGCATGTAACTCCCCCCCCACAAAAGATGGCAGCACCGGCAATTAAGTTCTCGATTATGTAAAAGCTTTTTAGCTTTAATTGCTAATCTGTCCGACTGCTCAACTGCAGCAGGGAACGGTTCGCATCAAGTGTAAGAACCAACATGACACGATGCTCTTCATGGATGTGTTTCTCCCCATATTGATTTCTCATGAACGTTCTGCTCTACATATGGAAAAAGGTGCTTTGACGAAGCCCGACGCGATGACCGCGTGGATTTTTCTGCGGAAAATAATTTAGAACAAGAAGTAATTGCTTGCAAAACTTAGCGTCACTAACGCCAATAATCCTACATTTTAAAAAAAATGATTTTATGACCCCACCTGTCATATTTATGCAAACAAGCTTTTATACCTGAGCAAACAATATATCCAAACATGATTTATTTTATTTATTCCATACATTCACTGCATTCCTAGCATTGATTAGTCCGTTATCTTAAAAACAAATTGATCATATTATTGCTAGCAAGACACCAAAATATGATCTATAATATAGCATACATTTATTGCATGTTTTTGTTTGTTTTATGACCCCACATGTTATGTCAATGTGAATAAGCTTTCAAATGTACAAATAAGCTGTCAAACTTACGCAAACAAGAAATCACGAAGAAATCATTACTCATGACCACATTCGATACATTCCTTGTATTCCTAGTACGATTTTGCATTACTCTAATAGCGTACCTATCATATTCATGTTTGTAAGATGTCAAAACAAGAATCATATATATACATAGCGTACATACCATACATTTCTTGCAATTTTTATTCTTTTATGACCCCACCTGTCATATGTATTCAATTAAGCTGTTATATTTTTACAACTGAGAGATCTGTCACGATTTATGAATACATTCAATGCATCCCTTGCAAAAACCCGACCTATTATATTATAGTTCGCAAGATGCCAAAATAAGGTTTATAACCGTACCCCAAACATAGCATACCTTGCTTGTATATTTTGTTTAATGACCCTGCCTGTCATATTTGTGCAACTGTGCTACTATTTATGCAAATTATGTATAACGTGATTTATGACCACATTCGTTTTTTGCATTCCTAGCATTTATTTTTCCATCAATTGAAGACCCTACCTATTAAATTAATGCCGCTAAAGTTTATAACAATATTTATGACCGTATCCCACACAAATTATACATTATTTTTTTAAATTCACCTGTTCAAATGCAGATACAAAAAAACAATATTGGCAAAGTACAGAGAGGAAGAAAATGGCGTTTGAATTTTATAGCAAAAGGTAGATGTAAGCAAATTGTCAAGAACCAGAACAGGAGGAGGACCAAGATGCGTAACGTTTCTCACGCAAGCTTTATCTCACAAGAAATGGGGCAGTCATGCTCGTTAACCCAAACGCCAGTGATTCGGCGATCACTGGGTGGAAGAAGAAAGAGAGAAGTCTGGCGTGGAACAACAGGAAGCATACCAGTTACACGAGCCGATACTGGACAGAACGGGACTGACAGGATTGATATAGGAGATTGGAGACAGAGAACAGACAGGAACGATACCAGACACTGGAGACCGGAGACCAAAATCAAAACAGGACGAAAAAGACGGGATCGATACCGGACAGGATACACAAACAGGATACCGGACAGAGTCAAAACACACGTCTTGCGGGTGCACAGGTTCGTTAACGGACTGACAAAGGCTGAGTGAGGGCACTGAGCTTAGGGAAGCCAATCAGTCAATGAGCCGCAGCTGGCGCCAAAAGGGTGGGGCCAATTGGGCGCCATGGGCAACTATGACACAAATCAATATCGTTATTATTATTATTATTATATTAATAGTAATAATAGTAATTATAATTATTATAACTGTCATTAATTGTTATCATTGTCATTATTGGTGACTGTATGATATTCAGTGATTACTAGCATTATAGTTAAAAGAGGGGTAAAACTAAATACATTTGGTAGTATAAAAACAGTAATGGAAGTGGTGATGGTGATAATGATGATAATGAAGGGACTGTGTATCCACAGAGTCAATGTAAATATGTATATTCGAGAGGTTTTAGTTGTTTGTAAATACACAGGAGAGCTAACTGTGGGACACAATTATTAATGAAGCCGAAGGGGTAGGATTTGATAAGCATATGCTTCTTCCAACTCCCTTTCGAACACTTACAATAACATTGTGTTTTCTTTTTTTTTTTTTCGATTTGTTGTTTTGGGGCAGCACGGCGAAGCGGTGGTTAGCGCGTGTGCGGCAAAGTTCTGAGGTCATGGGTTCAAATCCAGCTACCAACCTTCCTGTGCGGAATTTGCATGTTCTCCCCGTGCTTGCGTTTGTTTCCTCCGGCCACTCCGGTTTCCTCCCACATTCCAAAAACATGCATGTCAGGTTGATTGGCCGGTCCAAATTGGTGTGAATGAGCGTGTGAGTTGTATGACCCTGTGTGCCCTGCGACTGGCTGGCAACCAATTCAGGGTGTCCCCTGCCCACTGCCCGGAGATGGCTGGGATGGGCTCCAGCACCCCCGCGACCCTACTGAGGATAAGCGGTGCAGCTAATAGATGGATGGATGGATGGATGGATGGGTGGATGGATGGATGGATTTGTTGTTTTGTTTTTGTTTTGTCATGTTTGAAATAAAAGTTTCATTCATTCATTCATCCATTCAGTTTTATGACTTGACGTGTCACATTCATTAAATTAAGATGTCCTATTTATGCTAATAAGATATTTTATTGTTGTCGAAATATCAAAACTATATTCATGATCACTTTCCAAACATACGTTGCATTGATTTTTCAATCATTTTAAGATCGATACAATCTCTCATTTGAATGCAAGCAAGACGTCAAAGCGTAATTTCTTACTTTATAACACTTGTATTCTTTTTCTTTTATGTATGCAAATAAGCTTCCATGTTTATGCAAATGCGTGTTATACTTATGCAAATGAGATATCAAACTGTCTTGCATTCCTAGAATTGTCATATTGACGCTAACAAAATGTCAAAACAATATTTGAAACTACATCCCACACATAACCTACAATCCTCGCATATAAAAAATTGTTTTACGGCATCTTCCTGTCATATTCCTGAGCTGATATTATTTTGTTTAAAATGAGGATAAGCAGTGCATATAATGGATGGATGGATGAATGGGAATTAAAGGCAAAAATCCCAGCAAAAAAAAAAGGAAATGCCCTGTTATGCAACAGTTAGGAACAAGAAATAATTGCAATTAGGATTATTTTATTTTTCAATTTCTATGACCTGTATTTCTGCAGCCCCCATGAAACATCTTTCATAATGTTTCTATTTTTAGCCAAACGGAGACGGGCAGATTTTCTAGAACGTCCTTTAGCGACGGCCCTCAATGCGCACTCGTTTTGCTGGAAGGAAACTCACATTCACACATTACTTCTGCCTCCGTGATACACAAACGGACTTGAGCAAGCCTGGGGACACTTAACCGATAGCAACCCGTTCACCCCTCCCCCATTACGTCTTTGTCCTTTCTACGTATAATCAGTTGACATAAATGTCCCCAACCCATTTGAAGGTGACTCTCTTCCTTTCGGATTTAATCTTCCTGTCCTTGGCCTGCACCCTCCGTTACAAAACACACATTTCTTCCTCTGACCTCTTTTTTTGTCTGCAGTGTTTTTCAAGCAGTGTGTCGTGGCCCACTAGTGAGCTCTGAGACCTTGTCTAGTGGTCCACAGGAAATTACCCAATGTTGTCTTTCAAAAAAGAAAAAAAAGAAAACCGTTGTTTAATATCTTTGCATTCTTCCAGACGAGTGACTGCAACATTCATCCATATCAGTCATTGACTATTTTCTTTATACATTTACTGCTCATGAGGCAGTACATTAAGCTTTACTAAGTCTTACATTGTTTTTCTAGAAATTTAATCAAAATAAGGAGGAATAAACGAACAAAAATGATTGTCAGTAAAAAAAATTTTTACAACCTTATAATTTTTTTGATTCTATATTTTTTCTGAAATACAAAGATAATCATTAAAATGAGTAAAGAGATGTGCAAGCTTTCACTGCAAAAACAGAATAAATCAAATAAATACTTTGTACATCATTTGATTTTGATATCCATCCATGCATCCATCCATTATCTTCACCGCTTATCCTCTGTAGGTTCGTGGGGGCGCTGGAGCCCATCCCAGCCATCTTCGGGCAGTGGGCAGGGGACACCCTGAACTGGTTGCCAGCCAATAGCAGGGCACACAGGGACAGACAATTCGCTCGCTCATTCACACCTAGGGACAATTTGGACCGGCCAATTAGCCTGACATGCATGTTTTTGGAATGTGGGAGGAAACCGGAGTGCCTGGAGGAAACCCACGCAAGCATGGGGAGAGCATACAAACTCCACACAGGAGGTTTGATCTTGCGACCTCAGAACTGTGCCGCACACGCGCTAACCACTGCGCCGCCGTGCTGCCCTGATGTTGATATGTTTCTAATAAAGCATGTCAATATGGTTAACCTTCGTGTTGTCTTCATTTTAAGGACCATTTTTGCAGATATATTTTTTTAAACAGCTTTTATGAAAATGTGTATTAAAATTTCATGTTTCTCCTTTTGGGATAATCTATGAAATCTGTCTTGAACCAGAACGGACTCTCGAATCCACTAGCGTTCGTTTAAAAAGTGCTTTTATTTGAAAGAGTTGTTGGAGCTGGCTTGGGACGTCGGCGCTTGTCGATCGTCAGCCTCTTCGGGCGGAATGGCAGCTCCGTGACGGGTGGACGGACGGTACAGCTTGTAGTCTGGAGAAACACTCAGGGATACAAAGAGTATACCCGAACGTCCATCGCTGGACGCAGACCGCTTAAGTGGAGAACGTCAGCCAATGAGAAAGTGCGCTCCAGCGCGCCAAACGATTGCCCCAGGTGACTTCACTTAGGCAATCACGACAGAACCCCTCCTCAAGGGACAGCTCCAGAAGTCCCCAAAAAAATAGAATAATCCAAGACACATCACAGGGAAACACAGGCAAATCACAAGTAATCCCCCAAAAATACGTCACCGATCCTCCAAAAATGAGTGTCCAGTAGTCCACCAACGAGCCACAGAACGTCCACAGGTACATCACCAGCGATCCCCAGGCACGGATAAACAATCCACGGGTCAGAACAGGAAAGAAAAAAAAATCCACAGGAAAAAAGGAAAAAATGTCACAGTACAGTACCTCTCAGAATTCCTCTGAATGAACGGAGACCCTATCGTAGCCATCCAAAGGGGCAGCAGAGGGTGGGTTCCGCAGGCGGAAGGGTTGCGGTATCGAACCCTCGGGGAGGACCACGGCGCGGTGCTGGTTGGTCTGGATGTAGTCGATGGAACTCCGCCACGAGAGATCGGTCCAGGATCTGCAGGGTGGGGACCCATGACCTCTCTTCCGGACCATATCCTTCCCTGGCGACCAAGTACTGGAATCCCCGACCCCTGCGTCGGGGGCGGAGCAGGCGATGCACAGTGTAGACAGGTTCCCCGTCCAGAAAGCGCGGAGCCAGGGGAGGAGGCGTTACGGGCACCAACGGGCTCTGGCCGACGGGCTTGATTCATAGACCTTGGTAGGCGGAGATGGACCACTAAGTGGTTGATAATATGGGGAACGGGCCTAGAAATCGAGGAGCCAGTTTCCTCGACTCAACCCTCAGTGGCAGATCAGCACTCTGGCCCACATGGTAGTTCGGAGCAGGATTCCTCCGTCGATTAGCCCCGACTGAATGAGACATGCCTGCCCGGAGGAGTGCGGACCGGGCCCGAGCCCAGGTTCGTCGACAGCGGTGGGCGTTAGCAGTAGCGGACGGGCAGGAGGCTTCCCCTTCCTTGCTAGGGAACATTGGAGGTTGGTAGCCATATACGCACTGGAAGGGGGACATTCCCGTGGAGGAACTAACCAGGGAGTTGAGGGCATACTCCACCCATGTCAATTGCCGAGCCCAAGACAACGGTTCACGAGAGACCATACAGCGCTGTCTCCAGATCCTGGTTAAGTCGCTCTGACTGGCCGTTGGACTGAGGGTGGAACCCCGATGAGAGGCTAACCGAGGCTCCCAACAGACGGCAGAACTCCTTCCAAAAACCAGACGAGAACTGGGGACCCCGGTCTGAGACAATGTCCTGAGGGATGCCATGGAGGCGGAACACCTGTTGCTGAACTGCCAGCGCGGTTTCTTTGGCGGAGGGGAGTTTGGGTAGTGCCACAAAATGGACCATCTTGCTGAACCGGTCCACAATGGTCATCATCATCCCCTCAGATACTGGCAATCCTATCACAAAGTTCATGGCGATATGGGACCACGGCCGGCGGTGAACCGGCAGAGGATGTAATAGACCAGCCGGGCATTGGTGAGAGGCTTTGTTCTGGGCACATACTTGACAGGCTGAAACGTATCCTCGAACAACTTTGGCCATGGAAGACCACCAGAAACGTCGGGCCAGAAACTGTTGGTCCGAGCCGACCCCGGGTGGCAAGACAGGCGAAAATCGTGCCCCCATTGAAGGACCTCAGACCGTAAGGGTTTGGGGACGAATAGTCGGCCCTCGGAACAGGAGCTGGGACCGGCTTGATCTGGTAGCGCCTCTCTGACTTGGGCTTCAATATCCCAGGAAACAGCCGCTACCATGCGGGAAGCCGGGAGAACCAATGCAGGACCCTGAGGTAGCTCGTCGGGCTTCTGGAATTGCCGGGAGAGGGCGTCGGGCTTCACGTTGCGGGACTGTAGGACAGGGTAAAATTGAAACGGGTAAAGAACAGGGACCAACGTGACTGACGTGGGTTTAGTCGCTTAGCCGATCGGATGTATTCCAAATTCTTGTGATCCCTCCAAACTAAGAATGGCATTGTTACCCCCTCCAACCAATGCCGCCATTCCTCCAGCGCTAGCTTGACGGCCAACAACTCACGATCCCCCACATCGTAGTTGCGTTTTGCCGGGGATAATCGCCGGAAAAAGAAGGCGCACGGGTGCATCTTCTCGTCCTTATCTGACCGCTGGGACAGGACAGCACCAACTCCCACATCTGTGGCATCCACTTCCACTACGAGTTGGCGTGCGGGCTCAGATACCTGGAGTATAGGAGCCGTAAAGAAATGGTTCTTTAGACAGTTGAAAGCCTCATCGGCTGCGGGGGACCACCAGAACGGCTCCTTTGGGCTGGTGAGGACCATGAGGGGAGCTGCCACCGAGCTGTAGTTCCTGATGAATCTCCGGTAAAAGTTGGCGAATCCTAGGAATTGTTGAAGTTTCTTGCGAGACTCCGGGACAGGCCAAGAGGTAACTGCTGATACTTTGGCAGGGTCCATCTGAAGGCTCCCCTCCGACACAATGTAGCCCGTGAATGAAACAGTCTCAGCATGGAACTCGCATTTCTCCTCCTTAACAAATAGAGAGTTCTCCAGGAGACGACAGAGAACAAGCTGGACATGTTTTTGGTGCTCCTCGAGGGAATCTAAATATCATCCAGGTACACAAATACAAAGCGATTGAGCACGTCACGTAAAATGTCATTAATCAAGGATTGGAAAACGGCGGGGGCGTTGGTTAACCCGAATGGCATTACCAGGTACTCGTAGTGGCCGGTGGGTGTGTTGAACGCCGTTTTCCACTCATCCCTCTCCCGGATTCGGACCAAATCGTAGGCATTTCGCAGGTCAAGCTTAGTGAAGATCGTGGCCCCCTGTAGAAGTTCAAAAGCAGAGGCAAGCAGTGGCAAAGGGTAACGATTCTTAACCGTGATGTCATTAAGCCCTCGATAGTCTATACAGGGCCGAAGCAACCCGTCCTTCTTTCCGACAAAGAAGAACCCCGCCTCCGCTGGAGAAGAGGAGGGCCGAATAATACCAGCCGCTATGGGATCAGAAATGTACTCCTCCATGGCCTCTCTCTCGGGAACTGACAAGGAGTAGAGGCGGCCCCGAGGAGGAGCGGACCCTGGAAGAAGGTCAATTGCGCAGTCTTAAGGTCTATGAGGCGGTAGGGAAGAGGCCTTAGCTTTACTGAACACTTCCCGTAGGTGGTGGTAGCAAACTGGGACTTTGGACAGATCGGATGGAGCCTTTGGGGAAGTGGAATGGTCAGGGTAAGGAGCGGCTTGCAGACAGGTTTGGTGACAGTCCATGCCCCATTCCAGTATTGACCCAGTACGCCAGTCAAAGTGGGGGTTGTGTTGGACCAACCATGGGTGGCCCAGAACGAGGGGTTGGCTCGGGGACTGAAGTAAATGGAAACGGATCTTCTCTCGGTGATTTCCAGACAACTTTAATTCTATGGGTCCCGTTATTTGAGATACGGTGCCCAAAAGGCGACCATCTAAAACTCGGGCTGACACCGGATTAGGAAGGGGTTTCATGGGTATCCCTAGTTTGCGTGCGAGGGACAGATCAAGGATATTAGCTTCAGCGACAGAATCGATCAGGGCAGGTCATGTCTGAGGTGAACCGGAAAGAAGGAGATGGGCCTGGAGGACCGGTCTATCAGTGTTGGGGCACAAAACTAAAGCCGAGCTCAATCGGACGTCCCCTATGTCCGACGAGCGTTGTCCTTTTAATTGACCACTCTATGACCTTCGCCGCCGCAGTAAAAACATAGCTGTTCGGAACGCCTTTGCTGGCGTTCTTCGACCGAGAGGGAAGTACGATCCACCTCCATCATCTCTTGATGTGTGGTTCGGTACATTACCCGCTTCTTGAGCAGGCCTGGTGACGGATCGGCTGGGACTTCCCCTCTCCCAGCGTCTCGCCTGAACCCTACGGTCGATCTGGGCGGTCAAGTCAATAGCTACGTCAAGTGTTGCCGTAGGAGCGTGGGATACTAATTCATCCTTGAGGTAACCGGCAAAATTGTGGAGGTAGGCGTCGACCAGCGCCTCCTCATTCCAGTGACTTTGGGCCGCTAGTGTACGGAAGTCGATTGCGTAATCGGCAATGGAACGTCACTCCTAGCAAATGTTCATGAGCGAACGGGCGGCGTTGGCCGACGAGGAACCAGAGTCAAAAACCTTAGTCATTTCTCTGGCCAGGAGACTAAATGAGGTGCATGCTGTCGCCCCTCGTTCATATGCGGCCGTTCCCCAGAGGCGGGCTCTTCCAGACAAATGATTTATTACGAAGGCCACTTTTGCTTTGGTCGCGTAGTTGCGGGGCTGCAGGTCGAATATCAGCCGACAATTTACAAGGAAGGGGCGGATCTGGGCGGGATTTCCACAGAACTTCTCCGGCGCACCCTCTCGTGGTTCAGCGAAGCCGGCGCCGAGCTGATCGGGAAGGGGCGGAGTCGGATTTCGTGGCCGGGTATTCGGAGAAGTTTTGTTTTGCCCTGATGACGTTGTTCGCTGTGATAACATGTCGGGTAAACTTGCCCAGCGTTGCTGATGTTGCTCAAACAAGTGCTGGTGTCGTTGTACTTGCTGAACCAGGGTGGATACGTCATGGGCTATGTACGCGCCTTCAGTGTGGAGTAGGCGCTGTAACGCGGATTGCTGATCGGCATTTCCGCATTCTCCGGAGGGGAGAGAAACGTCCGCTGGATCCATGTTAGGGTGCGGGTATTTTGTCATGAACCAGAACGGACTCTCGGATCCAATAGCATTAGTTTCAAAAGTGCTTTTATTTGAAAGAGTTGTTGGAGCTGGCTTGGGACGTCGGCACTTGTCGGTCGTCAGCCTCTTCGGGCGGAATGGCTGCTCCGTGACGGGTGGACGGACGGTACAGCTTGTAGTCTGGAGAAACAATCAGGGATACAAAGAGTATACCCGGACATCCATCTCTGGACGCAGACCGCTTAAGTGGAGAACGTCAGCCAATCAGGAAGTGCGCCCCAGCGCGCCAAACGATTGCCCCAGGTGACTTCACTTAGGCAATCACGACAGAAAACAACATTTAATGTTAGGTAAAATATCATTCCACAGGATTTTTCTGGGTTTTTAACAACACAGTGACAGGACATTTTGACCCAAAAACAACAGAAAGGTTAAGTACTCCCAAAAAAAGGCAAAAAAAAAAAGAATTTTTCTTTTCAAATCGGGAAACATATCGAATTTGCAATACTGATCTGAAAACTTACAATGAGGTTAATTTCCAAAATTGTGCACTCCTAGTAAATACAAATTTTAAAAAAAAGACAAAAGGTTAAAACATAGTAAAAAGCATTTTTTAACTGGCATAATTTATTTATCATTTTGCTGCAAAACTGAAAAGTTAGAACACAGTAAAAGAATCAACTGGCACATATGTTTCCTAATTTTTCTTTCATTTGCAAAAAAACACATATTTTGGAATTGTTGTTATTATTTGTCAATCCAAATAAAAATGTTTTATCCCTATTAAAATTCTCAATATAGAAACGGTAAAACAATACAAATATCTTACACTGGTCTGGCCGATACCATGCCAGAAAATGGGTTAAACAATAATTTAATACATTTTTGGGACAAGACCCCAAAATCGTCAATCTTTTGCAAAAAAAACAACAAACATGAATGAAGTTTGCTAGAGGACAATTAAAAGATCCACAAATGACTATGATAAGTGCAAAGTTTCATGGTACTGCTTTTCCCAGATGACTTCGCACCCTACCTCATTTCTCAATTTTTTTTTGACAGTCATAAATTTCTCATGCGGTCCAAAATGAAGCAACGGGTCTCCATCCCTGGACTGAGTGTCATTGGCGCCCAATGAATAATTCAACCTCTCGGCTGGAAAATTCTAATCGAGGAGGGAAGGAATTTGGAGCCACTCCATTTCAGCTATTTTCAATCTCCCTTGGAGAATTTATTTCGTATACGGAAACACGAGAACTGTTTTTTCATACCGATAACGGATAAAATCATGTTTCAAGAGACTTATAGCGTTGTTTTTAACAGCATAGTTACATTATAAAAAGGTAGAGAGGACACAAGCCCAATTGGGCTAGGTTTGCACTGCAGAGCTTAATTTTTGGGTGAGATCCGATGTTTTTGTGAGATGGTTCTTATATGCAACTAAATGCAACTTGTTTGTGTTCTCCTGTGTAAATCCCACAAATGTCCCGAATGCGCAGAAGATACGAGATACGAGACGTCACATGGAATGCACTCAGTGTTTGCTAAAGTCCTTGTTGGTGTTCACGGCAGAGCGTATCTAGCAATTTAAAAGTTATTGTGGAACCCGAGGCCTCGGTTTCCCTCCATTGAATGCTGTTTTATATTTCGTCCGCCACCCCGCCTGTTTGAACGCAGAATAGCATACCTGTCAACCTCCAGGTCTCCATCCGTTTACAAACTGTCGTATTTTTCCTTACAAAATAGAAAATAATCTTACACCATTTTTTTTATCAAACGTGTTTATTCATGTAGTTTAACATGTTATATTCTACACGTGTTTCGTTATATCTTATATATTGTTACTTAACATTTTGTTGTGAGATACTGAGTTGCTCGACATGAATGAGGTTTATTATAAAAAAGTTCAAAAATTAAGTAGCTTGGACGTTCACTGTAGAAGGAAAAAATGCATGCAAATATGATTAAATATAATTTTCTTATTCAAATTATTAATTCATTTTCTGAATTAAATTATTGTTGGTAATATATTGAGTAAAAGGATAACCACTGACCAGTCTTTTTTCATTTTCTCCTTTTATACTTCCTTTTTTTTAACTTCTTTATACAACATAATTATTCGTAATATAATGCATCAAAGCAAGTGAGCCTTTTGAGAGACGGCTCTATTTAATGAGTTGAGCCGAAAAGCCGGTTCTCTAAAAAGAGACGGACTTCCTTTCACTACACAAGTACCACTGAATGATGCATCATTGGAAATCCCTAGGCGACAGACACATGCGCACAGTAACATCAAACCGCTCGCTTCGTTTGCAACGAAAAAAACGATACCGAGATAGAGGCTTCCGCGGCGAACTCGTTTGACTTGATTGATTTGCCGTTTCGTGATAGTCGGTGTATACCGGATGGTACCCAAAAACGTACAGGTTGACAGGTATGGAATAGTATCGTGTGTGGCCTATGAATGAGCTGCAGGTCGCCGGTCACACAGCAGTCGAATTCCCAAAGATATGTATCGTTTTTAGGACCACATATGAAAGTGCCTTTTAAAAGGACTCTAACAGATCTGATACTGGTCGCCTTCGTGCAAAAAAAAAATCTGAGTTCCCTGCTATGTGAACCTAGTCCAATTTGGGCTACTCTAAAAATGAATGAATCAATGAATAAATGAATGAAACTTTATATTGAACATGATAGAAACTAAAACAAAACAAACAAACAAAAAACAAAGTTAACATGTCGGAAAAGGAATAGGAAAAGCTACAGTAGATCTCTTGTATATTTTCATGGAACAAAAACCTTATGAACATACTGAACATATCTAAATAGGTTCTGTGCATGCACAACCACGGTCATAATTTGCATATTGCCCTCACCTGTGCCCACTCGTTTAGCCCCAGCTGCTGTTTGTTTCCTGATTGGTTCCCCTACTATTTAAACACGTCGTTCTCATTCACTCCTTGTCAGTCCGTCAGCGGATCTCCACACATGCAAGGCAAGCACTTTTTGACTCTGGCTCCTGTCTGTCTCGTGCTGTCCTGTTTCCTGCTCGTCTGTGCCTGGCTTCCCGATCGTCTCCGGTTACCTGACTTGATTCCGTCCTCCGACCACGCTCCGTTCTCCCGTCCCGGCTGTCGACTTGTTTCCGCCCTCCGACCACGCTCCGATCTCACGGGCTTCCTGCTTCTCCTGCCCAGCGAGCACCGGATCGCTGTCGTTTGTTTCCGTGGGCCTGACTTTTCCGATTCCTCAATAAAGCTTTGTGTGAAACTTTATGCGTTTGAGTCTACTGTCTGTTCTGGTTCTGACAGTCACATTATCATCATCATCATCATCATCATCATTTTTGTCACCATCGCTATTTTCACCATCATCTATATCATCATTGCTGTTTCCATACATTTTCAGCAGATTATATAATAACAATAATTCTATTTTGTGCTCATGGTGACAATTCACTGTTTGTAGTGTGCGTTGCCCATCATACAAAGTATCTTTGGACCTGCTGCTAGATGGGGCCCGCCCGCAGGCAGGAGCATCCATAGCTAAATGTCCTAAATTGTGTCTTAAAAAGACAAGGCATGGGAGCTTGAGCCAGTTGCCTCTAGCATCAAGCTCCCACTCGTCTGCCCTAACTATGAGAGAGCAGTAAAATGTTCTGTTTCCTCTGTTTTCAAAGCTATTTCGATGTGATTGTACCCCCATTTATTTAGTTTTTGTTTCGTTTTAACCATCCCCACCAACTTATATTTTCACATCAGGCTGCTGGGTTGGATGGATGCATGGTAGAACATATCAGGAGAGCTGGTGAATCTGTGATAGTGTGCGTTGTAAGGTTGTTGAATATATGTTTCTTGCTCGGAGTGGTACCAGAGGACTGTTGTAGTGCATGCATGGTTCCCTTGTACAAAGGGAAAGGTGACAGGCTAGTGTGTCATAATTTGAGAGGTATGTGAGAGTGCTGGGAAAGCTTTATGGTAGGATTTTGATTGGAGGAATAAGGGATAAGAAAGGAGTTTTTGAGGAGAAACAGTGGGGGTTTAAAAGAGGAAGGGGATGTAATAGGTTAGATGTTTTTGAAATGAGATTGCGTAGAATGTGTGGAGTGACAAGACTGGATAGGTCAAGGAATGAAGAAGTAAGGAGAAGAACTGGTGTGGTGAGAGAACTTACTTAGAAGGTTGATGAAAATGTTATGAGATGGTTTGGACACATGGAAAGAACAAGCGAAGGCAGTTTGACTAAAAGAGTATGTGGTGCAGAAGTGTTGGAAAATTGAATGAGAAACAAAATGGTTGGATGGATAGATGGGGTGAAACGTGCTCTGGTTGTGAGGTTCGTTCATTTAATTGATGCAAGAATGTGTGCAAGGGATGGATGTGAATGGCAAAGGATAGCTAAGAATAACTGATGTTGATGCATATTATGCGGATGGGGTAAACCATTATATGCTGCCTGGCCTCTCTGCTGATGATGGGTTGCATGGTGCAGCAACTCACCCCTTGTTGTGTTGTGGGCTCAATGTTTTGTGTCAGGTTGGGAAGAGCAAATCATTATCATCATCTTAATAGTTATAATAATACCAGATTAATTATTAGTTTTACCCATCTATAAACTCTATAATGCTACTAATCAATAAATATCATTCAGGCACCAATATGGACAGTTGTAACAACAATAGTGATGCAAACAGATTTATGATAGTAATGATAATAAGAATTGGAATTATAATTATAATGATAACAAGGCTAATTCTTTGCTTAAACCATCCATTTGCTTTATCATTCAGACCCCATTTTCTTCCCCCTCTCTAATTTGACGATATTGCTTTTGTATCTGGATTTGAACAGGTGATTTTTTGGACATTGTTTCAGCTCAAAACGAAAACATAAATGCTTCGACTTTTACAATTCAAAGCTTCCCAGCTCCTCATACGCATCGTGACAAGGTAGAGAGGACATGTGACCAAGTTGTGTTTCTATTTCTATTTCTATCAAAATATGTATTCAATAACAACATAAATGCTTAGAATCGGTCTAACACACGAAACTCTCCTGTACCTTGTATGCGTTACAAAGAGGTAAAGAGGAAAAGTAATCAAGTTGAGCTGCTTTTCTATAGAAAATAAAGACATATTCTAATGATGACCATAAATGGTTAGAATCATATATTGGCCAAACTATGGTCTTATTCACATTACAAATAGTTAGACAGGTAACACGACGAAGTGTTTCTATTATGTCTATAAAAAAATAAAATAGATTTGAATGAGGAACACAGATGCTTAAAATCTTATAATTGGCTAAGCTCTCCGGAGCCTCATGCACATGATGTATAAGTAGAGAAGAGACACAACCAAATTGTGGTACTACTTCTATAGAAAATGAAAATATATTTATGAGGAACATAAAAACTTTGAATTTTATCCTGACCGAGCTCTCCTGTGCTCCGCCCACATCATGAAGAGGTTAAGAGGAGACTCGAGCAAGTTGTGCTCCTGTTTCTATAGAAAATGAATTGAATTTATCATGGCCAAGCCATCCAATAGCTCACACATATTATGGAGATGTAGAGAGGAAACACGGCCAAGTGTTGCTACTCTTTCTGTAGAAAATATAATTATGTTCTAATAAGGAACATGAATACTTATCTAGGCCAAGCTCTCCAGTGCCTTAAGAACATTGCACAGGGGCAGAAAGGAAACACAATGGAGTTGTGCTCCTATAATCCAAATATATTCTAACAAGGAAAATTAATAATTGTAATCCAAGCTCTCCGGTGCCTTGTTTACATGATGAAGCGGTGGAGAGGATCCATGACCAAGTTGTGCTACTTTATAGAAAATAAAAAAATAACTTTACAATGAACATAAATGCTTAATATTTTACCTTAGTCATGCTCTCCTGTACCTCACACACCTTTTAAAGAGGTAGAATGGAGACACAACAAGTTCTTTCAAATATTTTTAATATATATTTTTAATACCTGACATAGTATTTGTTGTATTAATGAATCATGATACTACTTCCGGGTGCTAATTTCTTTCTTCTTTCCTCTTCAATGTAAGTATTTCATTTTTCTCCTCGAACGCTGCGTAAGAATCTAGTTAAACATGATACAAAGTGATCTCATATGGAGGATGACAGATATTTTTCTCATATTCATATTTATTCTCTTTTTTAAAAAAAGGGAAAAACGAACTTAATAACATGGCGTCAATTAACCATCGGCTATTTTTTATCGACCCGATAACTGCAACGTCATATTTGGCTATTTTTAAGGGGAGGGGGTACAACAACAATCAGCATGATCAATGTCATGCATTTCTAATTTCTTATTATCAGTTGTTGTTGTTTTGCTGCCGCACGCTTACGGTGATTTTCATACGAAGGACATGTGAAAAGATAAATCTGCAACTTCCCTTTTTTATTTCCATGGCCAGCTCTTCTCTATCTCTATATTTGTTGTTGTTTTTGTTATCTCTCCTTAGCAGTCTCCCTTAAAGGCTTCTCCCAGTACGAGTCCCTGAGGTTGCCATGGTGATTAGAGATGCCGTTTTTTCTGATATCTGCACTGAAAACCTTTTAGCATGCAGCAGGCACATTTCCATGTTGGAGTTTTCAGTAATTGCGGCAATGGTTCTTCTTTCGTTAGGGCCCGGTCACACAGCCGTTTGGGTCTGTATTGCGGGTAAAATTTTGCGATTTTTTTTTTTTGCTTGTGGTTGCCCGCAATGGAAAATGCGCAAAATTGGCCAACCCGCTGTTCATCGGTGGTATGCCCGCAAAACAGACGCCGGCGACTGTTCCGCTTCCTCATCGCGTCATTTCCGCGTGTGGACCACGGGTATAAAAGCTGCCGAGCCGGTGTTGTGCCGAGAAATGCATCCCTGGCTACTATAACCACTTTGACCTGGTTTTATCTCACTTTTATATCACTTTTCAGGAATGTAATAGCGGACATATAACCAAAACCACTTTGTCTTGCATTTGTTGGGAATGTAATACAACTTAAACCGTTCCATCTTTGTATTTGTTGTGAATGTAATCGAACGGTAATGCACACCGTATATAAATCACTTTTGAGCAGGTAACATGTTTATTTTGCCCTTTTCTATTCAAATCGCTCGTATTGAAACTGTTATGCACTCTACCATAAATCTTATTTCAGCATAATAAGCTTTATGGTAGAGTGCATAACAGTTCTCAAAAGTGATTTAATTACGGTGTGCATTGCCGTTCGATTACATTCACAACAAATACAAAGACAGAATGGTTTAAATTGTATACATTCCCAACAAATGCAATTCAAAGTGGTTTTGGTTATATCTTCGCCATCACATTCTCGAAAAATGATATAAAAGTGAGATAAAACGAAGTAAAAGTGGTTATAGTAGCGAGGCGATGCAAATCTCGGCAGGGATGCATTTCTCGGCACAATACCGGGCTGTAGAAATCATGACCGCTCAAGACACAGTCCCGTGAAGATCAAGATTTCAAGCTATGGCACCGAAGAAGCCAATATGTTATTATTGTAATAGTTTTTCATTTTTATTTTATTATCTTGTTATGAAATGAAAAGAAATGTCAAGAAATAAAAATGGATTAAGACGAGGTCACTACGGTGACGGGGATCCATGTTCACCCCTTGACGTCTCGAGCACAACTGACGTGTGCTCGGCAAATTGCGCTGTATATATGCGGAGAAAAGCGTTTGACCGTCACACGCGTTACACACGCTAATTCACGTGATAACACCGCGATACTGGCGCAGAACAAACGTGCTATGACCGTGCTCCACCCACGATTACCCGCTGAAATTTCGCGTCCGACCCATGTGTAACCACGCCCTGGCCGCAGCCAGAGCACGTCGTTCCGCGTCATTACCTTGTGTGCCACCCGCGGTTAACACGTGGTCTAAAGTTTTGAGCAGCGCAAAAGTTTTGAGCAGCGCAAAACTTTTTCGCGCGGCCAACCGCGTGTAAAGCACTGCTGTATCTCGTCTGTATGGCGATCTCAAAGCGTCCAACAGCGTCTGCTTCACAGGCAGAAATTTCTGGCCGTGATTCAGCCTCGATACAGACGCAAACGGCTGTGTGACCGGGCCCTTAGGAAGGTGCAGACAATGGTGCTGTTGGAGGTAAAAAAATAAAAAAATCCTGCTTAAGGATATAATAACAATACTCACAACTGGATGGCAGGATTGCTGAAAAGCATTTCCATTATCTGAACCGTTCTCCTTCAGAGAAGAAAAACAGACCACAATTATGATAAAAAACAAATCATCTGTTTGAGAAGAAATTAAAAATCTGTATGTAATAACAAGTAGAAGGCAAATTCCTCTATCTGTGCTGCTTCTTTAGAGAAGATAAAAGACGGATCATGGCTCTGATGAGAGGTAAAATCTTGGGATTTAAATGTCAATCATTAAGTCGGCCCAAGCCGGGCTTTTCTCTCGCGGTTTTTTTTTTCTCACCTTCATGGAGAGTCTGCACAGCCTGTACTTACTTTTACTCAAGTAATTATTTAAATGCTTTTTATTCTCACTTGAGTAATATTTTTTTGAAGTAACAGTACTTTTAATCGGGTAACACACTTCAGCGCTGAAGTTCAGCGCCGAAATACGCACTTCTGCGCTGAAATTATATTATTCAGATCAATTTATCAAAAGAAACATGCTTACCAAACTAACTCCAAATCAGTAAATCAAAACAAATTTTAATCCTCAGTGTCACAGTGAGATAAATGGTAAATGTTTTGAATTTATATAGCGCTTTTCAAATCAATGAAGACCTCCCAAAGCACTTTACAGAGTGCTTCACACTTACCCATTCACACACACACTCACACACCATTAGCGGCCATGCAGCCTGCTTATTGAATGTGGATTGACACATTGGTTAGCCAATGGTACAGTATTTTATGCAATTTTACTAGTTGTAATAAAATCACAGCCAAAAATAAACGTGTGTAAATGCAACCCGGGGTCTATAAATCATCAACCATGGATTAAATTCTGGAAAGAGAACTCAAACATTAACAACTATTTCGCAATGTCTAAAAATGTGCCAAAGAAAAATACCCGAATGCAAAGTTTTCAGAGTTGTAAACTGGTCGTTCCTAATGTCCATTTTTAGAAACGACTTGACCTACCATTGGAAAAATGTGTATAATACAATGTTTTATTCTTAAAATGGTATTTAAATTGAACAAGGTGCTAAGCCTTACTTAAAGCTGTTGTCTCACCTGTGTTCCAGTTTAGATGCCCATTCTTCACTCATCTGCAGGCATTTAATTGCGAGATGCGCCGCTTCCTTTTGCCACCTCTACGTGGCTTATTTTAGACGTCATTACCGCTTCTCGCCAATAGCTTACAAACTTTTAAAACTTTCTTTATGCTTTTCAGCCAAATATTTCACTATATCTGCAGAATATGATTTTCTTTTCGGTGCACCAAAGTATGCTTGGTGTAGAAGTAAAGCATCAGGTTATTGTGGTTGGTTGTACAGTTTGAGTGTGCCGTGTACGCAACATTCTAAGATTCTTGGATAGTAATGTACTGTATATGCGTTCATTCAATAAAGCAGTTAAAAAATAAAAATATAAAAGCTTTGAGTTCACTTCGGGCTCGTTCCCTCAAATCAAGTTAATCGTTTGGCTTATATACCCGCAAGCTGGGTAGGGTTGGGCTGGATTTTTTAGGCCCGATATTAACTTTAGCTCAGATTGAGAAGAATAAAATGGATTTAGATGATAATAATCCCTTTAATGCTCAATTAGCTTAAATCATGTTTTATTGAGATCCAAAACGCTTCACTTCTGTAGCTTTCTTATAAAGATAATGAAAATCCTCATTTCATATTACCCGCTGTATCTACGTATTGGCCATGCTCAACATGCGTATATATCACATTTACAGAAAATTATCGCCATGCATCGTTAAGGATGTTAAATTACCCTCGGTTATTTCTTTTGTTAGCATTATTTTGCCAAGGCAAAGGCCGGGGACCAACTGAAAACAGGTCCGCGACCCACTCTTGGTCCTGACCTACCACTTGAGAAACACTGCTTTTGAGAACAAAGAAAAAGAGATAATGGACCAGAGTAAGACAAAAATGGTCGTTTTGGAAGGGGGATTACTTCATGTGCTGGGCCCTGTGTTTCTTCATTTCAGATCAGAGGATGTTGTAATGGTAGTCTGTAAAGCCCTTTGAAACTCCTTGTGATAAACCCTCCTAATACCTTGGGGGCGCCAGCGCCCCCGTTTTACAAGCTTTATTTAAATTACTGAAACCAATATGTATCTATCTACCTATCTATCTATCTATCTATCTATCTATCTATCTATCTATCTATCTATCTATCTATCTATCTATCTATCTATCTATCTATCTATCTATCTATCTATCTATCTATCTATCTATCTATCTATCTATCTATCTATCTACCTATCTACCTACCTATCTACCTATCTACCTATCTACCTATCTACCTATCTACCTATCTACCTATCTACCTATCTACCTATCTACCTATCCACCTACCTACCTACCTACCCACCTACCCACCTACCCACCTACCCAAAAAACACACACAAACATTTTTGGACCATGGCCAACCCAAATGCCCAAACACCCAAACAAGTTAGGCACCTCGGCACCTAAGTTGGTCATGCTTTCGTCCCTCCAGATGAAACGGGACACAAGAAACCAGCCATGTTACTCGGGTCTGGGTGACACAACACACTCTTTTGTTCAACAGCAGGGCCCGACAGCTTTCACTGGTTTACCCCTGCCGCATTATACGGGTGCCCTGCCCATCCCTTAAAATGCGTCCACACATCCCACTCCCCTTTTACAACAACCAATATTTAAAAAAACATTATTTTCTTTTTATCAATGTTGTCTCCGTAACACCTACAAGGTTGCAGCATCTTCCAGCAATCGTATTTCATAGGCGTTCACGTGTAACAACAGACTTTTACAGGCAATTAATGACACAAACCGTGCATAATGATAAATTAATTTTTAAAAACATATTTTGGCTATCTGTAACCAATAAAAAAGCATCTGAATACCCTGACAATTACTTAATTAGTTGTGATTTTCAAAGGGGCTAGGAAGTAGTGTACTGATGGGTCATGTAAGATGTGTCACCAGGAATTGCTTCCCCATCTACTGTCACAAGTTAGGAACGGAGACAAGACCCAGTAGCGTTCGTTTACTCAGTTTTATTAATAAGAGGGAGAAAGGGGCTTGCTTCCACGATCCGAGGATCGACGGGCACAGGTGGCAGGTGGCGGGAAACGCGGAAGTGCCACTTCCGTGTCGAGCGAGGATGATCATTGACTTGCAGGAAAACTAATCATTAGCCGGGACGGGAGAGCAGGGGCGGTATCGAGTTCGGAAACAAGGTCGGCAACAGGTGTCAGGCAGGTAGCGGGGCAAAACAAGTCGGATATCGGGAAGGCAGAACAGGGCAGAGTCAGGTCCGGAAACAGGTTGGCAACGGGTATCAGGCAGAGAAAAACGGGGCAGGAAAAGTGTCTGAACGTGAGAGCTTGCCGAGCTGAGAGCATCGGTACGCAATGATCTGACAGGGATTTCTTGAAAGCCGGGGGTTTAAAAAGAGTCTATTAGCCAATCAGCTCTCAGGTTCTGTTGCCGCCAATTGGGCAGCCACAGGTGCCTTGAATTGGCAATCATGACATCTACCACAAAGGCCCATAAAACGCCCATTAATGGTGAAAACTATTTGACTATATATGGACAACCGACAGAGCAAGACTTAAATCAAAAAGCATTTATTTCTATAGCCCTTAATCAGAAAATGACTCAGAGGACTACACCATCCCCTGATCTGAAGCCAACATGCGAGCAAGGAAAAGCTCAAAACCTCAATATGAGGGTAAATAAGAAACCTTGAGAAGGGGCCACAAAAGGGGTGATCCCCATTTTCAGAATGACCAGACTCCATTTTTTGTATATAGTATATATAGCTCATATTTCCAGTTTATGTTCAGTTCCAGTATTTACTTCAATCAAATCCTGAAAAATTCAAGTCACTATTTTGGCTATTGCTCAAGTCAAGTCAAGTCAAGTCAAATTTATTTATATAGCCCTTAATCACAAAAATGTCTCAAAGGACTGCACAGGATTACAGTTACAAAATTACACAATTACCTGATCTTAAACTAGCAAACCAGCATGCGGGCAAGAAAAAACTCAAAAACCTCAGTGTGAGGAGAAAAGAGAAACCTTGAGAAAGGACCTCACATGTGGTAATCCCCCTTCCAGGATTGAACAGGGTAAATTACAATTAGCATTACTGTACACAGAATAGTAAACACTAGGTAAGATGTTGAAAATGTCCGGAAAGAGCATGACATCAACGACGACGCCAGCTGGTAAATGCAGGGGTTGACATGCTGCAGGTCAGACCCCGGTCCGCTGACCCATCCCAAATCATCCTTCTCCTTCGTATCAGCCAGACAGGCCTCAGAAAAAGACAGGACAAAACAGAATACGAGGTGGGCATCAATCATATGCTTTGGAATAGAAGTGTGTCTTAAGCCTCAATTTAAAAACTTCCGTTGAGGTTGCAGATCTTATCTCCAGAGGCAGGGCATTCCACAACACCGGGGCCCGGATGGAGAACGCTCTCGAGCCCGCAGACTTCTTGGCTCTCGGAATCACAAGTAGACCGGCATTTTCCGAGCGCAGACTCCGTGCAGGAACATAGGGGGAAATCAAATCAGAGAGATAAGAGGGTGCAAGCCCATGCAAACATTTATATGTTAATAAGAGAACCTTAAAGTCACATCTTAAGTGGACTGGGAGCCAGTGCAAGTTGGCCAATACAGGTGTAATATGCTCAAACTTTTTAGTCTTAGTCAAAAGTCTAGCTGCCGCATTCTGAACCAGCTGCAAACTTTTAATGCTAGACATCGGGAGACCAGAAAGCAATACATTACAGTAATCAAGCCGAGAAGTAATAAACGCATGAATTAAAATCTTTGCATCTGATTGGGACAGCATTGAACGAATCTTCGCAATATTACGGAGGTGGTAGAAAGCTATTCTAGTAATATTTTTCACATGTAACTGAAACGACAGATTAGGATCAAATATAACACCTAGATTTTTGACCGAGTCACTATGGGTGATATTACATTTGTCTAGGTTCAGGGTAATGTTTGAAAACAAATGACGACAGTGAGCTGGACCAATAATCAACATTTCAGTTTTTTCTGGGTTAAGGCGTAAAAAATTATTTGACATCCATCTTTGAATCTCAGTAAGGCAATCCTCCAGATTTCTAAAACTTAAATGTCCAGTTTTTTCCAGTGGCACATACAGTTGAGTGTCATCTGCATAGCAATGGAAACTAATATTATACTTGCGGATAATGTCACCAAGCGGGATCATATAAATACTAAAAAGAAGGGGGCCAAGTACAGAGCCTTGAGGAACACCACAAGGGACATTAGATTGTTTAGAGGTCATATTGCCATAGTTAACACATTGCATCCTGTCTGACAGGTAGGACCTAAACCACGAGAGTACAGTTCCTGAGATACCAATGCGTTCTAGACGAATCAATAATATGTTGTGGTCGACCGTATCAAAAGCAGCGATGAGATCCAGCAGCAGTAACATTGATGAGGCACCAGAATCTATTGTTAAAAGGAGATCGATGGTTAATTTTGCAAGGGCTGTCTCAGTAGAATGATTTGCTCTAAATGCTGACTGGACAGTTTCAAAAAGGTTATTTTCTGACATGAAGTCATTTAGCTGCTGTGCAACGACCTTTTCAAGTAATTTCGCAAGAAATGGCAGATTTGACACTGGCCTATAATTACCTAGGCTTTCTGGGTCAAGGTTAGGTCGCTTAAGCGTGGGTTTAATGACGGCAGACTTGAAGGCTACAGGAACAATACCCGAGGATAGCGATATATTAATAATATTTAAAACTGATGGTCCTGCTATATCATGAAAGTTTAAATTGTTCTGAAGAAAAGGGCCAAAAGTTATCCCTCTTAAAATGATTTCTGACTCGTTCATGGCCAAAATATCAAAAAGAGGCCTGTATGATACTTGGCTAGTAAAGAGTTAAGGGCAATACGAATAAACATGACTTAACATGTTATATATTTATTTATGTATTTATTCAGTGACCTCTAAGATTGACTAATTAATAATTTGTATGAATGGTAACAAAACCTGTTTCATTTGTTAATATATTTAGGCATTTATTTTCTTGATGGCTGAGTTTATTTATTTATTTTTGTCCAAAGAATGTGATAAATAATTTCACAGTCCAGATGGCAGATACATTTGCTCATTTTTAGTTTTTTTTTTTTTCATTTTTATTTCCTTGTAAAATAAAAACATTTTATGCCATCTGTCTTATTGGAAACATTTTAAGGATTTTTATTTTTACTTTTTTACTTTTTTTATCTTGACATCTTTCCATTTGTTGTCTTTTTCCATCCGGAGCGATTTGGCGACAGCTCCTATTGGCTGGTGGGGGAGATGGGCGGCTAATCAATGGCTTCTTCCTCTACTTTCTTCCTCCTCCTTTTCTTATTTTCTTCCTCATTCCTATCCTCTTCCTGCATATCGCTCCTATTCTGCCTCTTCCTTATTTGTACTCTTCTCTTCTCTTTACCTCCTCTTTCTCCTTCCTTTTTTGCAGTCATGTCCTTTTTTCTTCTTCTTTATTTTCTCTTCTCCCTCTTTCTTATTATTCATCCTGCGTCTCATTCTTCCTCTCCTCCACTTCTCCCTATTCTACACGTTTTGTTCTTTCTTTTTCTTCCTCCCTTGCCCTCCACCTCTTCCTCTTTTTTCTTCCTCCACCCCCGTCTTGTTTACCTTTTTCTTCTGTCCTTTCTCTTCCACCGCTTCCTCTTCTTCCTGTCTCATTCTTCTTCCTATTCCCCACATCCCCTTTTCCGTTTCATTTTTCACCTTTCTCCTTCTCTTCCTTTTAATCCTTCTTTTTCTCCCTTTCTACCTTCTCTCCGTTGTCCCTCTTTCTCTTTCTTCATCCATCTCTACTTCCTGCTTGCTTCTCTGCTTCTTCTTCCCTCATTTCTTCCTTCTGCATTGTTTTCTTTTCTTTCTCCTTTACTCACTTCTAATTCTCTTCCTTTTCCTCATATTTCGATGTTACCTCCTTCTTCTCATCCTTACCTTCCTTCGTCTATTTTTCTTTCTTTTTTATCCTACTTCTCTTCCCCTTTCTTCTTTTCCTTCTATGTGATCTTCTAGTCCATCTATATGACATCCTTTGCCTCCTTCTCATCCTTTCCCTTTATCTTCTGGTGTTCCTTCCACTGCTCTTCCTTTTCTGCTCTTTTTTCTTCTCTTCAATCTACATTTCTTCCTTCTGCTTCTGTTCCTTATTCCTATCTTCCTTTTGCTCCTTTCTTTTTCCTTCTTTCTCAGTCTTGGGGTAAGTAGGGAGATTATTGGGGGTATTTGACACTTGTTCTCATCCTTTTTTTCCTTCTCTTTTTTTCTCCCTTCTTATTATACTTTTCTTTATTCTTTTTGTCGCATCCATCTCCTTATCTTCCTTTTTCTTCCCTTCCTTATCTTACTTCTCTCCATTCTGTTTCGCCTTCCTCGTCTCTCTCTCATCGTTCCCTTTTATCTTCTAATAGTCCTTCTACTGCGATTCTTTCTTCCTCTCCCTTTTCTAGTTTTCTTTCTCCATATATTCCTTCTTCTTCTCTTCCTGATTCCTCTATTCCTTCCTTTTCTTCTTCTTTTCTTCTCACTCTTCTCTTCCTTCCTTTTTTCTCTCCCTTCTTATCATGCTTATATTCCTTCTTTTTTGCCTCCTCTATCCCCTTCTACTCTTCCTTCTCCCTATTATTTTCTCTCTTTTTCTTCTCCTTTATCTTCCTTCCCTTGGTCCTCCTTCTTCTTCTACTTATTCCTCTACTCATATGGTTAGCTCTTCCTTCTCCTTCTTATCCTTTACTCCTTATTCTTCCCCTCCTTCTCCTGATTCTCTTGGTTCATTTCCTTATTATTCTCTTCCTTATTCTCATTTTCCCCGTCCTCCTTCTCTTGGTCCTTCTTCTTCTACTTATTCTTCTACTTATACTTCTTATTCTACCTTCAACACCTTTTTTTCCTACTCCTTATTCTTCTCTTCCTTTTCTTGATTATCTTCCTTAATTTACTTATTCTTCTTGTCCTTATTCTTATTTTCCCCCTCCTCCACTTGGCCACCCTTCCTCTTCTACTTATTCTTCTACTCATACTTCTCATTCTTCCTTTTACTCCTATTTCTCTTACTCCTTATTCTTCTCTTCCCTCTCCTGATTCTCTTCCTCCACTGCCATATTTTTTTTGTTTTTCAATTTCCCTTCTCCTAATTTTCATTTTAACTTTTTAATTTTCCAGCACATCGAGCTTTGCAAATCACAATCACGTTTCTTTTTTGGTCTTCTTTCCATTTAATCATTGGAATGAAACAACAAAAAGCAAATCCCCCTTAACGAGGTTTCATTCACTGGAGGAAACGGTTTAAAGCGCTCGCCCCCTCCGACCTTGGTCCACCATTAGCGTCTGGTTCCTGTCTCATTTTTGGTGATGATGTTCGAGTAACGAGCCGGAATATTAACTTCATTTTTTTTCTTTTGCATTCAAAACGAATGTATAAAAGACACTCGCTGGCATATTTGCAAAGGTCAAAATGTGGTCGATGCTTTCAGGTGATGCATCGGTGATTAAGGGGGAAAGCAGGGGTCTTCGGGGGGGCATTTGACACACCAGGCCAGAGTTTGGCATATATTTGGAGTCAGGGTTCCTATTGGGTTAAAGAATTTTTGACAATAGGCCAATCCTGGAAATTTATCCAACACTCACAAATAAAGCGATATAATATATTAAGTCCTTGTTTTAAGCACAAAATTTGGTATTTAGTTTTACTGTTAATTCAGTTGTATTTTTGGAGTATTGATGGAGTCCAATTTTTGTAGTAATTCTGTTGTATTTTTTGTGGTATTACTGTAGTTTTTGTAGTGTTTTGCATCATTTCTGTAGTATCAGTCGCTCCCCTCCTGTCAAGAACCGGAAAAGGAAGAGAACCCAAATGCGTGACATTTCTCACACAAGCTTTTATTATACGGGAAATGGGCCAGTCATGCATGTTAACCCAAACGCCAGTGATTCGGCGATCGTTGGGCGGAAGACGTAAGGTAGCTGTCTGGCGTGGAATGACAGGAAGCCAGAGGCCGACGAGATCGATACCAATTGCACAAGCAGATATCGGACAGATGGGGTTGATACCGGACAGGACGGGACAGACAGGATTGATATCAAAACTGGATATCAAAATTAAAGACGACAAACTAGACGAGAACGTAACTGGAAATCAATTTTAACCAGGACAAATAAGACGGGAACAATACCGGACATGAAACACAAGCAGGAAACCGGACAGAGTCAAAACCCACGTCTTGTGGGTGCAGACGTTCGTTGACGTACTGACAAAGGGTGAGTGAGAGCACTGAGCTTAAATAGAAGGGAAGCCAATTTGTCAACGAGCCGCAGCTGGCGCCACATGGGCGGGGCCAATCGGGCGCCATGGCAATCGGGACACCTACTTACGAACGAGATACGTTCGGGACGATCGATAGTGAGTTGAATTTGCTCGTAAGTTGCTTCAGTGCTATATTTTGTATGGTATGATGTTCAAGGTTTATAGTATGTTCTAGGCTTGTATAAGTAACCTGTATTGTTTTGTACTGAAAAATAAACATTTCATAGAAAAACATGCTCTATAAAGATAAATAAAGTGAAGTTTAACATACTTTTGGAAGATAGGCCTCAAGAGTTAGGCCACTTCCTCCTCTGTGGTAAAAAGTGGCCGGAAAAAAGCGATCCAACCATTTTCTCAACCACATCAAGTTATTTATTCCATTTTCATTTCAAGTGAAACGGGTCGCCTCTTCTTTACACTTTATACCAACCCTATTGAATGGATGATATTAAACAACAAAAATGGCAAAGTACATACAGTACAATATGTTCACACACGAACAGTACAGTATGTTTACACACGAACTGGGACTGTGACTGGAAGAGGAAGCCAGATTTCTTTGCAGCACAGTTTTGAGGTCATGAGTTCAAGTCCAGCCGCCAGCCTTCCTGTGCGGGGTTTGCGTGTTCTCCCCGTGCTTGCATGGGTTTTCTCCGGGCACTATCACATTCCAAAAACATGCATTTCAGGTCAATTGGCTGGTCCAAATTGTCCCTAGGTGTGAATGAGCGAGCGATTTGTTTGTCCCTGTGTGCCCTGTGACTGGCTGGCAACCAGTTCAGGGTGTCCCCTGCCCACTGCCCGAAGATAGCTAGGATGGGCTCCAGGCCCCCTGCTACCCTATTCAGGATAAGCAGTGCAGATGTTGGATGGATATTTATTATCTCATCTCATCTCATCTCATCAGCCGTACCGCTTATCCATATTAGGGTCACGGGGGGGCTGGAGCCAATCCCAGCCATCTCTGGGCAGTGGGCAGGGGACACCCTGAACTGGTTGCCAGCCAATCGCAGGGCACACAGGGACAGACAACTCATTCGCTCATTCACACCTAGGGACAATTTGGACCGGCCAATTCACCTGAAATGCATGTTTTTGGAACGTGGGAGGAAACCGGAGTGCCCGGAGGAAACCCACGCAAGCACGGGGAGAACATACAAACTCCGCACAGGAAGTCTGGAGCTGGATTTGAACCCACGACAGGTTCCCATGACATGAACTGTGCCGCACAAGCGCTAACCACTGCGCCGCCGTGCTGCCGATATTTATTATATTATATAATATTTATTATGTACATTGTCATTATATTTTTACCATTTTTTCTTCAGCGGGCTTGATTAAATATCCTGCCTCGGTGCATGTGGCCCATTGGCTGTAGTTTGCCCAGCTGAGCACCTCCACTACACCAGGACGCAGTGGCGCTCTCATTGGCAGTGTTTTGTTTACATTTAACCTCCACACCGTGCACATAGTGCAGTGTTTAAAGCATTAAGTATGAAAAGTGTAGATACAAAGTGGAACAGACTCTCAAGTGACCCCATGGAAAGAAATAAAAATGAGGATACTGACTTCTGGGGAAGAGAGGAGTCGGGCGCGAGAGGTTTTCTTCTTCCGATACTTGAAAAGCACTGCGTTAAATAAAAAAAATTAAACAAGTCTGCTAAAAATAAAGCTGACACTGCTCTCTGGCAGCTTTGTTTTGCCGTTGCAATTCTTCTTCCCTTGTGATTAACAACAGCTTGCATTAGTTTGTGTGGCGTTGTCATGTGAAGCGTCTTTCCCCCTATGCATCGTGCTAAACAGGACCAGTGCATAAGACCAAAATGCAGAGAGGCTGCCATTTTAATGAACAATGGCTAGAAAACTGAACTTGGAAACAATTGTTTGAACAAGGAACAAATGCACGCACAGTACCAAATGTGCAAAAAAAGAGCACCAACTCTTCTCAATTAAGATATCCGACAGAGAGCGCAAAGCCACTGCCACCATAGTTACGGGATCCATGTATCGCATGCGGAGGAAATAGGGCGACGGATACTAATAACATTGTAAGGGTGGACGCAAAATGTTGGCCATCTATGAGGAAGTCAGAAGCCCAGTTCCACCGACATATAGAAATAGATTCCGATTTTTGAGAGATAATGGTATATCGAGGATATACAAACGAGTGACTCAGCATGTCAAATTCACAAAATGAGTTGTGCCATCTCCATCCGTTCCGAGTCTCCGGCAAGGAACACATGAAAACTACATCAAGGGCCTCACAAACCTTATACACTAGGTCACAAACAGCACCTATCCATACCATAATTTACAAATGTTACTTTAATTACGAAACGCCACCAACTTGTATTAGTTTTTGTCATATGCTAACACGGTATGCTAACGAGATATGTGAATGAGGTATGCTAACGAGGGCACAGTGATGTACTCAAAGAAAGTGCAATTAAAGCGGCCGCAGTAACTTACAAACTTCTCACACTGTCAACTTACTGACCCAACAGCAGTGTAATAAAAATATAACACTGTAGAACAAAGAACATACATGTGAACCTCCACGGCTCCATCCTCTTACAAACTGTCTTATTTTCCCTCACAAAATACAAAATAATCTTACACCATATTTTTTTTTTCAAACGTGTTTATTTATGTAGTTTAACATGTTATATTGTACATGTGTTTTGTTATATCATATATACTGTTAATTAACATTTGTTGTGAGATAGTGAGTTGCTCGACATAAATGAGGTTTATTATAAAAAAAGTTCAAAAATTAAGTCGCTTGGACGTTCACTGTAGAAGCATAGAATACATGCAAACGTAAATGAGTAGAATAATACATTTTCTTATTCAAATTATGAATTCATTTTCTGGATTAAATTATTGTTGGTAATATACTGATTAAAGGTATAACCACAAACCTGTCTTTTTTCATTTTCTCCTTTTATACTTCCTTTTTCTTAACTTCTTTATACAACATAATAATTCGTAATATAATGCATCAAAGCAAGTGGCCGTTTCAGTTGAGCCAAAAAAAACGGTTCTCTAAAAAGAGACGGACTTCCTTGCACTACATCAAACCGCTCGCTTCGTTTGCAACGAAAAAAAACGATACCGAAATAGAGGCTTCCGCGGCGAACTCGTTTGACTTGATTGATTTGCTGTTTCGTGATAGTCGGTGTATACCGGACGGTACACATAAATGACAAATTTGCGCTTTTCCCTACAGATTTCAACGTACGTCGTACACGTCCTAAAATGCACAATAAACGTACTTTGTACGGCAAAACCGTACAGGTTGACAGGTATGCATTTTTCACTAAGAAAGACTACCTCATTTTTTACAAGGCCCATAATACATTTTCATAATGAAAACATAATCCGTGTATTAATGCACATTTCATCATTTCATAATGCCCCATTGAAGTGTTGCATGTAGCAAATGGTTAGAAAAAAAATAGTTACTGTAAGCTAGTCATCTATTTTTTCATATGACTGGAGAGAACTGACTCTCCAATTAATAGAGACGATAGCGCTTGTTTTCAGCCAATCAGGACAAGAGGCAGACGACAGCCCTGCCCCTTTTGTATCACACACAATGCATGGCACGCTAGCTGCTTCACCATTAATTCTAAGGGCATAGGATCGATGAGTTATTTCACACCTGTCAACCTATACGTTTTTGCCGTACAAAGTACATTTATTATGCATTTTAGGACGTGTACGACGTACAAGAAAATCTGTACAGAAGAACGCAAATTTGGCAATTATGGGTACCATCCGGTATACACCGACTATCACGAAACGGCAAATCAATCAAGTCAAACGAGTGCGCTGCAGTAGCCTTTATCTCGCTATCGTTTATTTTCGTTGCAATCGAAGCGAGCGGTTTGATGCTACAGTGCGCATGCGTCTGCCGCCTGGGGATTTCCCATCATGCATCATTCAACATCGCATTTCATGTGGTAGTTGTGTTGTGCCCATTCCCCTTACCTGTGCCCACTCGTTTAGCCCCAGCTGCTGCTCGTTTCCTGATTGGTTCCCCTCCTATTTAAACACGTCTTTCTCATTCACTCCTTGTCAGTCTGTCAGCGAACCTCCGCACATGCAAGGCAAGCACTTTTTGACTCTGGCTCGCGTCCGTCCCGTCCTGTTCTGTTTCCTGCTCGTCTGTCCCTGGCTTCCCGATCTCCTCCGGTTACCTGACTTGATTCCGTCCTCGCTCCGGTCTCCCGTCCCTTCTGCTCAACTCGTTTCCGCCTTTCGACCACGATCCCGTGAGCTCTCTGCTCCTCTTGCCCAGCAATCGCCGAATTGCTGGCGTTCGCTTTCCCGCGCCTGACTTCCGCCTCCGCAAAAAAGTTTGTTGTGAAACGTTACGCGTTTGGGTCTACCGTCTGTTCTGGTTCTTACTCAAATATATATTTTACAATCAGCAGATGGCAGTTAATCTTGCTATTTTGTATTCATCATTATTGTTCCTAATTTTATTTATTTGAATTTAACAAACAAATATATTTTACTTTTTGCTATTGTTGCTATTGTTGCTATTTTTTTATATTAGTTTTGTGTTGATTTATTTGTTTTAATTTTGCTTATTTGAAGAATTTTGTTTTAATTTCTATGGATATTATCATTTTTGTTTGTCTTTTTCTTCACAAAAAATAACTTTATATTTTTTGTTCAAGTGATTCTTGTGTTTGAGTTTTTGGGGAGGTATTTTATTTCTTTGTTATCCTAACAATATTTTTACGTAATGGTATATTCTTAAAATCGGCAAAATGACTACACAAACATATCGGCTCAATTCTGTAAGTTGGTTCATTGTAAGGCATACTAAGAACATGTTTTCTTAATCCTTCATTCAAATTAGCAAATTCATCGACCAAGGAGGCCAGATTTGTTTTCTTACAGCAGAGATTTTAATATCTCAGCTAATAATATAAACAATGTTTTCTGTAAATATCTTCAGGCCCATCTCTTCTATACAGTATACATACCTCATTAAAAATAAGAATAAATAAATGCACTCCAATCGTCTGGTGAATAATGACATCGTATTTTAAACCGAAATAAAAACAGACAACCAATTCCAATTTTCTTTTGCAGCTCGACTCGCACCGTCAGCACTGTTGCCTTAGTAGCTTCTTTGCCTCATCAAAGGTGTTTTTTGGTCGTAAAAAATAAAAAAAGCAGCTTGCACAAATGTTAGCCCCCATAGCTCCCCTCGCAAGCCCCCCGGTGGGTTTATTTCACGTTCCCGCATTGATTTAGTCGGTGCGACGCAACAGATGGGAAGTGTCTTTCAATTGGCTGCTCCCTTTTTTCCAAAGAACTAACGACGCTTTCAAGCGTCCTGACAGCTTTTGTTTTTCCCTTTTCATCCAATTTTTTTTCAGATGTCGAAAAATGGGAACATGGAGACCTACTCTCTAGTTTTTGATGCTTGTGTCACTAAAACCACTCATTAAAATGTGTTTCTTAGGGATGCACCAGAACTGTTGCGATTATTGATGTCACGAACCAGGACAGAAAACAGGAATGGAGAACCCATTGCGTAACGTACTCACAGTTTATTAGGGAGAGGAGAGATGCGCGCACACTCGATCCGGGGATTGTTGGTCGCGGGAGTGGATTGAAATCCAAACAAAAGAGTTGTCAAAATCAAACAGATCAGGCCAAAAATAAAACAGAATCGAACACAGGCAAATTCACAGAACTAGGCATTTCACACAGAGTTTAACAGGAGTCTTGCAGATGCTCTGACAACTAACGGCTCAAAGGACCGCGTTTAAGTACTCCCAGTGAGCAATCTGTCAACGCGTTTCATGTCCATGGCCAGGGCCAATTGAGCACTGTGGCAACCGTGACAGAACCTGGCGCCACACGGCTGGGACCAATTGGGCGCCATGGCAACCGTGACAATTGATTAAATGCTTCTCCTAGAGACTGATATCAATAACCGATAACTAGATATGTTCTTTCAACATCGGGTTATATTTATAAATAATAATAATAAATGAAAACACACACAAAATCCGTTTAATTTGAATTGGGCCCATAAACTATATATCTGGCTGTTAACGGCTCAATAATGAAGTGAAATAATCGGAATTTCTATTTTCTCCTTAGCCCGTATAATCATAACAGCCTGAGCCATTCGACTGTTTTTGGGTGCCTTGCTTACATTATGGAGAGGTAAAGAAGATAAATGACCAAATTTTCTACTACTGTTATAGAAAAGTAAAATATTTTCTAACGAGGAACATAAATGCTAAATATTTACCTTGGTCAAGTTCTCCTTTTCCTCAAACACATTTTGAAAAAGTAGAGAGGAGACACAACCAAGTTGTGCTACTACTTCTATCGAAAGTAAAAGTGTCTTCTGCTCAAGAACATAAATGCTTAGAACCAGGGTGTTAAACTCATTATAAATCAGGGGCCACACGATAGAACAAATATTATCTCGGGAGACGGACTAGTACATTAGAGAGAAAGAAAAAGAGAGAGAAAACAATAAGAGGAAGAAAGGAAAAGAAAAAGAGAGAGGGTGGGACAAGGAAAGAGAGGGAGAGGGAGAGAGAAAGAGAGAGAGAGAGTGAGAGAGAGTTTGAGAAACAAAAGAGAAAAAGAGAAAGACTGAGAGAGGGGGAGAGAAAGAGAGAAAGAAAGAAATCCAAGGAGAAATAGAAAGAGAGAAGGAGAGAAAAGGGAAGGAGAGAAAGAGAGAAGGGGAGGAGGAGAGAAGAGGAAAACGAGTGAGAAAGAGAGAAAATAGAGAGAAAATTTAAAAAAAGGAAAAGAGAGCAAAAGAAGGTAAAAAAGACAGAGCAAGAGAGAAAAGAGAGAGAAAAGGAAAAAAGGAAGGGAGAGCAAAATAAGGTAAAAAGACACAGAGAAAGAAAGAGACAAAGAGGAACAAAGAAAGAGAAAAAGAGACAGAGAGATTTAAAGAGATAGATAGAGAGTGAGAGAAAAAGGGAGGAGTGAGAGTGAGAGAGAGAGAGAGAAAAGAGAAAGAAATACAAGTAAAGCATTTGTGAGAGGCACCTGGCTTTCGCAACATCAAGTGGGCATATTTCAACCTGCAGCCCGTTTTTCTCTTACGCTTTGTCTCGCGGGCCTGATTCAATCCCTCACTGGGCCTGATCCGGCCCGCGGGCCGCCTGTTTGACACCCCTGGCTTAAAATCTTGCCTGATAGTCGATGTTTCACAACGTTGATATGAATGGCACAAAAGACAAATCAATTCAATTCAAATGCTTGGAATCTTTCCAACAAGCTCTCCAGTGCCACACACGCATTATGTAGCGGTAGTGAGGAGACACGACCAAGTTATGCATTTATTATCGATAGAAAAGAAAATGTCTAAATAACCAAAATGCTAAGAATCTTTCGTACAAGAAAAGCTCTCTGGTGCCTTGTGTACATTTTAAAGAGGTAGAGAGGAGACACGACTAAGTTTTGCTACTACTCCTCTAGAAAAATCAAAACATATTCTTATGGGGGGAAATGCTTTGGATCTTAACCCCTAACAAGTCATGTGAGCTGATTAAAATGTAGCATGGTGTCCCTCAAGTGTATTGTTATCGGATCTCCAGTGCCTCACTCACATAATAAGTTGTTGTACTACTTATATAGAAGATCAAAATATATTCTAATAAGGAACATAAACGCATCAAATCGTTCCAACTAGAAGTGTCGGCTGATTGAATATTGGAGCGCGGCTATAAGAGACTCATTGGTTCTTTTTTTTTTCTTTCAAGCTGATAATGGAGGCATCATATATGGCTTTTAATTATTAGGCATCCCCAGTTTTTTTTCTTTTTTCTTCGCAGCACTTACCATTGTCATGCAAAGAAAAAGCTCCGTTCTTGTTGTAGACAAGTAGAAGGTTATACAAACACCCTCACAAACACACCTAAACAAATCATTTTTTAAAAACTGTTTTGTGGGAGAATCTGCAAGACTTCCAAGAAGCTTTTTCTCTCCAGGACGTTCGATAAAGCGATGAAAGGGAAAAAAAATGGCAGTCTAAATGCCATCAACCACACAATTTATTGAATGTAGAAATTTTTTTTGCGTCACGTTTCAATCTAAATGACACGATCTCAAAAAGGACAAATTCGAGTTAAACAGTTGGTCTTTAGCGTATTTCAAGTAAGCACATTTAGATTAACGATTGCAAACGGTCAACTGCAAAGAAAGAATTTGAAAAATATATATAGAAGTGTATATATTCGAGTGTTACTGTCATTTATCTTATTATATTAAAGATTGTATTATTGTTTATTATTTCAAAATGAAAATGTTTTAAATATGATTGATTTTATTATGAATCTATTTTAGCATTATTATTCCAATTAATGAATGTAAATGATCTGCATTTATATAGCGCTTCCCAAAGCTCTTTACAATGTGCTTCACACTTACCCATTTACACACAGAAAATAATACTGAAAATAAATAGAATTACTTTAAAAGGCAGATAATGTTTTAGACATGTAATTATTTCTTATTTATTTTTTAAAATAATCTTTAAATGTTTTTTGTTTTATTCTTACTTTGCTCATATAGAATAATAAATGATTGAAATGAGCATAAGTGTGTAATGATGTAGATGGTTGTACTATTTTCTTTTTACTGTTTTGTTGAATATATTGTTTTTTGATATTTTTACAATATTTTTTCTTTTCCCCCCTTTTTTCTTATTTTTCTTTTCTTTTTCGAATAAAAAATATTATAAAATATGTTTTTCTAGTTTTTTGCCTTTTTCTTTCCTTTTTTGAGGAAAAAAACTGAAAATATTTAATATTGAAATTTATTTTTCTGTATTTTTTTTTTTTTTTCGTGAAATGAAATAATATCACCCCAACATCAGCAATTTGTGTTCCAACCTTGAAACTGAATCTTCGAATTTCTTGTAAAATGTGAAAGCTTCCTGTCACTGGCTATGACCTACTTCTGTCCTCTCACACATAGCAGCAGCAGCAGGAAGGAAGGAAGGCAGCGCTCTTATTTTCTCCCCCGGCATGTCGAATACTGTTATCCTTTCTTACTTTGCGCTTTATATTTAGCATTTTCACTGCAATCCATTATCCTCAATTGCATATTGCTGCGAGTGGCGACCGACAGAGCACGATTCTCTCTGACCTGGCAGCTCTTTTTTGCCGTGCCGTCCACCAATACGTGAATCCCTCTCGTGTAACCGCAATCCATTATCCCTGATCCCATATTGCTGTGAGCACAGACCAGTAGAGCAAACTTTTGGGGTTCAGGCCGCTAAGGCGTGCCCTGCCTAAAATATGACTTGACTGCACTGTATAGGCCACGATCCATTATACCCGGTTGACATTTGGTAATAGCAGGGCAGTGACAGCAAATTTGTGTCAGGAGTGGTGGCTCTTTTTTCCCCTGCTTTTTGCCTAATATGAACTGTACCATTGCGGCCACAGTCCACTATCACTAGTTAAGTATTGCGGAGAGCAGGGGCCAGGAGAGAGTGTGTTTTTTCAGTTTGTGCCACTGAAGTGTGCTATTGTGGCCCAGATAAAGTAAACTGCACTGTTAAGACCACTATCCCCAGTTGACTTTTGGTGACAGCATGGCCAAGACAGCAAATTTGTGTCATGAGTGGTGGCTCCCTCTTCTTTTTGCCTGAAATGAACTGTACCAATGCGGCCGCAATCCACTGTCCCCGGTTGACTATTGCTGTGAGCAGACTGGAAATCAGTTTCACAATGTAATTGCAATATTTACCACTAGATTATAGACCACTAGACTGCTGAGAAGACACAACTGATCACGGTGATAGGCAACGCCCAGATTAGAAGAACATTTTTTATCTGTAAATTGGAAATTTTTACATATTGGGGGCAAGTTCTGGTCGCCATTAGCTGTGGTGAACCAGGGATTACAGCAAGACGGACTTAAAACAAAAACATGATTAATGCGGGCAGAAAACCGGAGAAAAAATGAGTCCTAGGTCTGACAGTTTTGTTTGTTTTGATTTCACTAGGAGGCCAAGCATGCATGTTTCAATTCAAGAAAAATCAAAGAGAAAGATTTATTGCATTTACAAATTCCTTTTTTTTTTTGATGCATCGTCGCATTTATTGAAATACAGGTAAAAACCATGAAGTTCTACCCAACAAAGCATATTTTCTGAGTATATTTTCCATCCCGTCAGGTTGGCAGAGGTCTCCAAAGCTGTTTTGTCTCTCCCGGCCAAAATGCAAAATTTAGTTCACATTCCAAGATATCCATTTGTGGGGGTGGGGTTTGCTTGTTTTTGTTCGCCTCCCCAAGCTTTTGCAAAATTCAGGAACCCTTGTGTCCTCAGGCTTGTACCGAGCTCGTGGGATTTGCATTTCATGTCCTTGTCCACAATAAGCTGTTTTAGTTGTTTACCTTTTTTCCTTTTCATGTTTTTTGTTTTGTCGTTTCTTTATTTGGAGAAGCGAAAAAGGGAAATAAACCGAGGGTCTGTGTTCAGACTTTCGATGATCAATCTATGACAGGGATAGGCAAATTATGGTCTGCTGGCCACATATGGCTCGTCAGCCTTTTTAATCCGTCTTGCCCAACAAAAATGGTAGAAATATAATTATAATATATCGTCACACTAATGGCATAAGTGCGTAACTCATTTTTGGGGCCAACTTGAGATTTTTGCCTAAATAAACTTATTATATGAACAAGTGCCGAAGTCGGTCGCATAATAAAACATAGACAAGATTTCTCTTGAGATAGGCTTGTTTTCTCTTAAAATATATTTTTGGTAAAATTGTTAAAAAAAAAGTCATGCTTTTTTGCGTTTATGTCCCGACCGGAACAGGCAGTGGACCCAAATGCATTACATTTCACACAATGCTTTATTGGGGAATCGAGGAAGTCAAACGAGGGGGGGGGGGAACAACAGCAAGTCAGGTAACCGGAGACGATCGGGAAGCCAGGGACAGACAAGCAGGAAACAGGAATAGGTCGGGAACAGAATGGGAGTCAGAGTCAAAAATATTTGCCTTGCATGTACGGAGGTTCGCTGACGGACTGACAAGGAGTGAATGAGAATGACGTGTTTAAATAGGAGAACTAACTAGGGGATGAGTGGCACCTGGGGCTGAACGAGTGAGCGCAGGGCAATTGGCAAATCATGACAGTTTATTTAAATCATTTAGGACAACTATCTATTTTCTCTATTCTCTAACATTCGTTTCTGGTACCGTGAGTAAAAATACGAGGTAAGACATACACGAATAATACGGTAAATATTTGTTCTTTATGAAAATATTGTAACTGAGCCATGGATTGTTCATAAATTATGACTTTTTGCTTTTAAGGAGAGCTTTAAATATAATATTATGAAAGTGAACAATTTTGCGAGTAGAATACAGTTTATTTTCTCTGAGTCGCGTGTCCGTGTCCAGAAGAGTGCGTGGGAGGAATGACAGGTTGCCCAAAGGAATGTTCAAGCATGTATGATTCATCTCATCTCTGCAAGCAGAAATAAAAATGATTTTCAATTTGTTGTCGGTAAACAAGCCTCATCCTACACATGCCTGCAAATGCCTCGTACCTGACCAATGGAGTCAGAGACTCATCAAAGCGAAGACGAAAGAACCTTTCTTGTAGCGTGATGTCACAGCGGCGCTTTCCTTCTCTTTGTTTATGCAAGCTGATGATAAAATTCATTGTTTGTGGAAAAGGAGCAGCACATAAAAAATGACGCTTCCTACTTTAGCTTCTCTTGTCCCAGTTTCTACATTAGAAACCGGAGATGAATTAGTGAAAGGACAAACGATTTTAAACATCTTAAATGGATCCGCGTACCCAACGGGTGCTTGTCGTGGTATTTTAGAGACGTGTCATGCTATGCTGCAAATCTCTCCGGCTTTAGGACAAAGTGACTTAAGTCAGAGGAAGCATGGATAATTTACTGCAGAGTGGGTGTAATTTTTATGAGGTTTCAAGATAGAAGCCGATAGGGTATAACTTTTCTTTTTTCTGTTAAGAGTATTTTCCTGTCTTCTCTTTCAGGTGTGAGTGACGCTGCCCGGACCAGGCGAGGAGAGCCACAATGCTGGGCTCCCCTGACCCAGGCGGGCGTGCCCGGGTGCCACGTCCCATAAAGATGTGGCAGGCATCCCTGGTGGGTTCCCTTGTGGCTGTCTTGGCCTTGTCCCTTCCTGGAAGTAGCGAAGCGTGCCCACCCCGCTGCGAGTGCTCTGCCCAGCTGAGGTCGGTGTCTTGCCAGCGGCGGCGTCTTGCCAATGTGCCCGAGGGTATTCCCACCGAGACCCGACTCCTGGATCTCAGCAGGAATCGACTTCGATGGGTGCAAACTGGCGACTTGGTGCCGTACCCTCGACTGGAGGAAGTGGATCTCAGCGAGAATCTGATCACCACTTTGGAACCCAACTCGTTTGCCAGTCTGCCCAATCTCAAAGTACTAAAGCTAAGGAATAATCAACTCAAGTTGGTGCCGATGGGGGCTTTCGCCAAGCTGGGCAATCTGACCAGCCTGGACCTGAGCGAAAACAAGATTGTGATTCTGCTGGACTTCACCTTCCAAGACCTGAAGAGTCTCAAACACCTGGAAGTGGGAGACAATGACCTGGTTTATATTTCCCACAAGGTGGGTTCTATTGAATTATACATTTTAATTGACTTATCCAGGGTCAGTCATGGGGTAGCAGCCTAGGTTGGGAAGCTCAGACCTCCCTATCCCCACATACTCAGGTCAGATCCTGATATGTTTCTAGGCCAGCCTAGACAAACAAGGTCCCCAACATTTCCTGGTTCAGTCCGAGGGCCTCCTTTTAGAGGTAAGATCGGGCCAAAAAAAAGCACCCGAGCCCGACGCAGGCCCGAGGGGTATTAAACCCGACCCGGACCGAGCCCGACTAATTAACTGGATTTGCTGGCCCGGCCCGAGGGGGCCCGAAATTACATATTTTATTTATAAGGAGGGGTGATTTATGATAACAAATTAAACTCTGCCTTTTGTTACAACATCTAGGCCTAAGTTAAATAAAACTGTATAAACATTTACATTTTTTATATTTCTGTGTCTGCACTGCAGATGTTACATTAAGCGACAATCTGTCATTGACGGGTTTTTTTTTTTGAGGTAGCGAAAACATTTAAGGGCGTCCGTCATTTTGACGACTTGATCATTGGGCCATAATCCACAGCAGCAGTAGTAGTACGTCCTTAAGATTTTAGCGCGGCACTATCATTGAGGGGGTGTTGACGTGTTGTGCCCTTTTCCGACTCCTATGCAAATCCCCCCCCCCCTGATCGTATTCTATATAAAACGCTTATTAAAACAATAAAGCGAGCTAATTATAATAATTGGGAGATCCTAGTCTATATAACGCGTTTATTTAAACAATAAAGCGCGATCGTATTCTACAAATTGCGTTTTTTAACGCGGATGAAAATGTCACCAACGTCAATGTACGCTTCCGACAAAAGCGATCGTATTCTATATAATACGCTTTAAAACAAAATAAAGCGAGCTAATTATAATAATTGGGAGATTCTAGTCTATATAACGCGTTTATTTAAACAACAAAGCGCGATCGTATTTTACAAAATGCGTTTGTTAATGCGGATGGAAAAGTCACCAACGTCACTGTACGCTATGATTTCCGCAATCACAACTAATTGTACACAAATAATATTTATTTGATTTACTATATTCTTTGGTCTAGTATCCATACATAGTTTAAGTATATATTTTTAATGAACATATATTTATAATTATTAATTAATTTAAAAAAAAAAAAAAAAAAAAAAGCAGGACCGAACCCGACCCGACCCGACCGTATGACTGACATTTCAGGCCCGACCCGGCCCGAAATTGCCTCGGGTTCGGGTTCGGGTTCGGGCTCGGGCCATAAATCTTAGGTCTACCTCCTTTCATTAGGACAGGGTGTCAAATTCAATTATACAGAGGGCCAGAACTCAAACCACACCTTTGGTCACGGGCCGAACACGATAAATATTTATTGAATACACTTTCCTTTTTAAAATAAATAAATAAAGAAATATGAATTTAAAACAGTCGGGAATATTATTCCAGAATAAACAAACTTAAACATTAAATGAATTAAAAACCGTTGCTCTCCATAAAAATATCTCAAAACTATAAAAATGAAAATATGAAAAAACATAAAATATAAATAAAATTTGTGCTTATCACTTTGGGAATTTGCTTTAGTGAAAAACATCTTCATATTCTTCTTTAACTCTTCAACCGGGTGTTCTTAACACAACACCCGGAGGCTGCAATGTTAATCTCTGGGGACTTCAACCACGTGACTCTTGATAAGACACTGCCCTCTTTCGTCCAGTATGTGGACTGCAAGACCAGGGGAAATAGGACTATTGACCTTCTGTATGCAAATATCAAAAATGCATACAGTGCAAAACCACTGCCTGCCCTTGGAAAAGGAGACCACAACCTCATTCTGCTTAAATCACAGTACAAACCAAAAGTGAGGAGGCTACCAACAACCACACGCTCTTTTAGAAAATGGTCCACCGAGGCAGAGCAGGCTCTGAGAGACTGCTTTGGACGTACGGACTGGGATGTCCTGCTAGGGTCCAGCAGTGGGGACATTGAGGAGATGGCAAACTGCACTACTGACTACATTAACCTCTGCATGGACAATGTTGTTCCTATAAAGACTGTACGCTGCTATGCCAACAACAAGCCCTGGATCACGAGCGACATCAAGTGCCTTCTGAACCAAAAGAAGAGGGCCTTTAAAAATGGTGATCAGCAGGAGCTAAAACGAGTACAGAAGGAGCTCAAAGTCCAGCTCCGGAAAGGGAAGGAGCAGTACAGGAGGAAGTTGGAGAAAAAGCTGCAGAACAACAACATGAAGGAGGTGTGGGAAGGGATGAAAACAATTACTGGCTGCAGCACCAAGCAAGGTGTGGCTCTGGATGTAGATGTGGGGCGAGTCAACCAGTTGAACAACTTTTTCAGCAGGTTTGACCACTCCGCCTCATCCTCACCCCTGAGTGCTGCAGCTGTCCTTCCCCCTCCCCCTCTGGACACTAGCATGGAAGACATCCCCCCACTAAAAATAACTGCAGCCCAGGTGTGTGGAGAGCTGAGAAGGCTGCGAACCAGCAAGGCAGCTGGTCCAGATGGAGTATCCCCCCGACTGCTGAAAGCATGTGCGTCTGAGTTGGGAGACCCTCTACAGCACATCTTCAACCTGAGCCTTGAACAGGAGAGGGTCCCTCAGCTGTGGAAAACATCCTGCATCATCCCAGTCCCAAAGAAATCAAGACCTGAGGAACTCAACGATTTCAGGCCGGTCGCCCTGACATCACATGTGATGAAAACCATGGAGCGGTTGTTGCTGCACCACCTGAGGCTACAGGTCCGTCACGCCATCGACCCACTGCAATTTGCTTACCAGGAGAAGGTGGGAGTAGAGGATGCTATAGTATACATGTTACACCGATCCCTCTCTCACCTGGAAAAGGCTAAGGGGGCTGTGAGGATTACATTTTTGGACTTCTCCAGTGCCTTCAATACCATACAGCCTCTGCTACTGAGTAGGAAACTGACAGAGATGGGAGTTAGCTCACACCTTGTAGAATGGATTACTGACTACCTGACAGGCAGACCCCAGTATGTGAAACAGGGGGGCTGTACATCGGACACTGTGGTTAGCAGCAGAGGATCTCCGCAGGGGACCGTGCTCTCTCCGTTCCTATTCACTCTATATACATCAGACTTTAAGTACAACTCTGACTCCTGCCATGTGCAAAAGTTTGCCGACGACAATGCGATCATGTGATGTATCAGAAATGGGCAGGACGAGGAGTACAGGAAATTGATTCAGGACTTTGTCCGATGGAGCGACGCAAACCACCTGCACCTGAACACCACCAAGACCAGGGAGATGGTGGTGGACTTCAGGAGAACCAGAACTCGCCCGGTTCCTGTAACCATCAAAGGAGAATGTGTAGAATTTGTCCAGACCTACAAATACCTAGGTGTGTAGCTGGACAACAAACTGGACTGGACTGCCAACACAGAAGCTCTATGTAGGAAAGGGCAAAGCCGGCTTTACTTCCTCAGAAGGCTGGCCTCCTTCAAAATCTGCAAAAAGCTCCTGAAAATATTATATGAGACAGTAGTGGCAAGCGCCCTCTTCTATGCGGCAGCGTGTTGGGGAGGCAGCGTCAAGAAGAAGGATGCCTCTCGTCTCAATAAACTGGCTAGGAAAGCGAGCTCTGTTGTGGGCAAAGAGCTGGACAGCCTAACAACAGTAGCTGAGAGACGAGCACTGAAAAAGCTGAGGTCAATCATGGACAATCCATCGCATCCACTACACAGCATTATCTCCAGACAGAAGAGCAGTTTCAGCGACAGACTGCTGTCACTGTCTTGTACTACGGACAGACTGAAGAGATCTTTTCTTCCTCATGCCATGAGGCTCTTTAACTCCACCCGGCAGAGTAAAGGCCCACATTAAACCACACCACCTACATTGGATATTACCGAATCTTATTGCAATATGTATTCTGTGTAGCACTATTTAGTTATTCTATATAACACGCTACAGTGGGCATTTGCACGCCACACTGGGTATTTGTATATTGTATTCTTTTGGCTTTATCATTGTACTGTTCTCAGCTCAGGGATGCTGCTGGAAATGTGAATTTCCCTTCAGGGATGAATAAAGTATCTATCTATCTATCTATCTATCTATCTATCTATCTATCTATCTATCTATCTATCTAAAACTGCTTTAAAATAGCCACATAATAAAAGAAATAGAAGAAAGCGTGAAAAGATGTGCTCTTGTTTTCTTCTCGGCATGGTGTGTTGCATAAATATTTTAGGTATTCTTATTGGTTTCAAAATTTTTTATTTTCCTTATTCTGGAGTTTTGTGTTTTTTTTCTTGCTTTCATACAGGTTTTAGATTAGGGGATGTTGTACTGTAACTGTGACTTCACTTGTTGCCTTCAGGAAGCAAGGTTTGTGTCTGTTTGCCCCGCCCCCCTGAAAAACTGTAGGCTGTCCAAAGTTGACGTATACATTACACTCGCTTAATGCAAATACAAATCAAATAAAAAAATAAATATTAACATTGGTGCATGACTTTGTGGCCACCCTGTATATAGACTTAAGGGTACTCACTCTATCCTGTTTTCTCAATTCTCAGGCGTTCTCAGGGCTGCTTGGACTGGAGGATCTCACCATTGCTCGTTGCAACCTGACATCCATCTCGGGACAGACTTTGTCCTATCTACGAAGTCTGGTCACCCTCCGCCTCCATCACCTCAGCATTACAGCTCTGGAGGACCAGAACTTCAGGAAGCTCTCCAATCTGAGAGGACTAGAGATTAACCACTGGCCCGTCCTGGAGTACATTTCGCCTCTCAGTTTCCAGGGTCTGGACCTCCACTGGTTATCCATCACCAACACCAACATCACCTCTGTCCCTTCCAGTTCCTTCAAGAACATGGTGCACCTCACCCACCTCAACCTGTCCTACAACCCTATTTCGACGCTGGAGCCATGGGCCTTCAGAGACTTGATGAGACTGAAGGAGCTAGTTATGGTTGAGACAGGCTTGACCACGGTGGAACCCCACGCCCTTGGGGGTCTCCGGCAACTGCGGGTCCTCAATTTTTCTTCCAACAACCTGCAGACTTTAGAAGAAGTTTCTTTTCACTCTGTGAATAGCCTGGAGACGCTGAGAGTGGACGGGAACCCTCTGGTTTGCGACTGCCGCCTCTTGTGGATCCTGCAGAGGCGAAGGACCCTCAACTTTGACGGGCAGGTCCCAGTGTGTGTGGGACCCATTGAGGTGCAAGGTATCAGCCTTAGCAGTTTCACCGATTCTGCACTTTTTGATCATTTCACCTGCCAGAAACCTAAAATACGCAACCGCAAGCTGCAGCAGGTAAGGAAGTTGTTCTTTATAATGAATTGTTATCAGACAGTTTTGACTGAGGATCCTTGATGCACTGTAAACATCCTTTAATTGTTTTCCATGTCTTAAACTTTGGAAAGTGCTGTTTTTCAGATGAAACATTTTTAACTAGACCAAAATGGTATTTGTTTTCAAAAGGAACACAAAAGTCTTGAAAATTCTTTAAAATTTTTACATTTAAAATGCCCTAAGCTATAGAAACCTTGGAATGCAACCCCCACGGAAAACAGGGTGTTTCAAAAGTCATGGGCACATTTGAAGTCCCCCTATTTCCTGAACTATGAATGTTAGGTAGATAAAAGTTGTGCCATTTTAAGCTAATTCCTTTTATTTTTTTAGACCAATTAATGGCGTTGGCTCAACCAGAAAAGGCGTTTTCTGTGCTTGAATTTGCAAAAACTGAATCATGGGCTGTTGTTCAACATTCATTTTGCAGGAAATTGGGATAGGAACCACCAGAAAGGGAGTCTATAGAGAGATGGCTGGAAAATTCATTAGGGATGGGTGCTTATGCCCAGCTAAAAGAACGGGGCGCCGGTAACTTCAAAAGATGTGATTGAACAATTTGGAACTGCTTTCCAGTGTAGCCCCCTAAATTGATCAGCACAGCCAGTTGGTAATTTGAGTGTCCTACAACTGTTAGGCGTGTCTTAAGAAGGCGACTGCACACGACGGCTTACAAGCTACAGTTAGTCCAACAGCCATTGACAATGCAATATGTTTGGTTAGAATTTGACGATCAGCTTTATGTGTGTCATGTAATCAGTCTGAGCCGAGTTAATAACTGCATTACTCTATAGTAAGGGTGACTTGTTACCAGGGAAAGTATCTATTTCTCTTACTTTGGAAATAAGTTGTATGTCAAAGAATTTGAAATTTTCTCAACTGTATTCCAATCAGTTGAATAGAGAAAAACCTAGTAATATTCATTGCACCCTTACCAGCAACTCGATTATCCTACACTTGAAGTGCAAATGAAATAAACAGTGAACATTATGATAAAATGACAATCATCAGTAAACCATACAAATTAAGTTTAATAAATTAAATCTGTCATAACCTGAGACAAATGGTCAAGTTAGCAACTGAACTTAAAATATTTTCTTCACAACAAAAGTTGATAATAAAGCGATATGAAGTGAGTTTCACACTGTAGCAGAAATCACAGTCTCAAGTCAGACAACTGGTCAAGTAGACAAACGCTAGTGTACTTCATACCTGTCAACCTGTACGGTTTTGCCGTACAAAGTACGTTTTTTATGCATTTTAAGACGTGTGCGACATACGAGAAAATCTGTACGGAAAAAACGCAAATTTGTCAATTATGGGTACCAACCAGTATACACCGTCTATCACGAACGGCAAATCAATAACGTCAAACGAGTTTGCCGAGAAAACTTCTATCTCGTGTCTTTTTTCAAAAAATGAATTCATAATTTGAATAAGAAAATGTATTATTCTACTTAATTATATTTGCATGTATTTTTCCCTTCCACAGTGAACGTCCAAGCTACTTAATTTTTTAACTTTTTTTATAATAAACCTCATTCATGTCGAGGAACTCAGGATCTCACAACAAAATGTTAATTAACAATATATATGATATAACAAAACACATATACAATATAACATGTTAAACTACATAAAAAAACATGTTTGAAAAAAAAATATGGTGTAAGATTATTTGGTATTTTGTAAAGGAAAATACGACAGTTTGTAAGGGCATGGAGCCATGGAGGTTGACAGGTATGGTACTTCAAAGATTTTTTCACAACAAAAGTAAAAAGTTCAACAATAAAATCCACAACAAAGTCTGTTTAACAAGGCAGTGTAACAACCTGAGACAAATGAGACATTTTGTACTTCTTCCATCACGTATCCAGCCAACCATACTTTCCTACCCCCTTCTCCTTCCAGTGATTATATCTGAGGAGCAGAAGATTTTCAATCCTTGTGTCGGATTGCTTGTTCCTCAACACAAAAGAAACTTGAACGCAGGGTTAACAACAAACCAGATTTCGCGTAGCCCAGCTTTCATGTAGCGCAGTTTTCGCATCTCGCACTTAACGTAGCGGTAAAAAAAAAGCTAACCTCCCTAACAATACAAGCATTGCTAACTTCATACACCTCCAAATTAACGTGTGCTACCCCATGAATAAAACAAGAATGACAATGAATGACACATATATTTTGGCTCCCATGGGTGTTGTTCTCGAACATTCAGGGATGACAAATAAATCAGGCAGTGTCGACTCGCTACAGCTGGTAGTTTCTTCAATTTATTCAAAGTAACACAGAACTTTTAGACCTTCAGTAACGGTAACAGCGTTCTAACGGCAGAAAGAATAATTAGTTTGATTACCCCGTTCCTGAAAAAAATATCACCTTTACTGAAAAAAATATAATATATATAATATAATATATGTAATGTGATTCCCAACAGTGCGTGTGATCAACGGTGCTTTGAACATTCCCTGCAAAATTGAGATAACAAGCCTTCTGAATTTACCACATGTGTTTTTAAATCCTTAATAGTTTCTGAGCTATCCAGTGTCAAAATGTACCCAAGACTTTTGGAACACCCTGTGTTATCATATTTTTCCCATTTTAAGGCTCGGTTAAAAAGCCTAAAGGTCCGTATTTGTTCTGCAGGCCATAATTTGCCCATCCCTGCTTTAACCTAATATATGAGGTTTCTATTGTTCCTAAACTAGACTGTGACTTGGTACCTGTTGAGCACTTTTACTTATCTTGCTGCAGGTGACTGCTCGAGAAGGTCAAGCAGTGAATTTCCTGTGCCGTGCAGAGGGAGAACCTGCACCCGCCATCATCTGGATCTCGCCGCAGCGTCGACGTATAACTGCCAAGAGCGCGGGCCGCATTACTGTCCTCTCAAGTGGCACTTTGGAGATCCGATACGCTCAGCTGACGGATAGCGGGACCTACATCTGTATCGCTAGCAACGCCGGCGGAAACGACACTTATTTCGCTACACTGACGGTCCGCAGCCACCCGGCAGACGCTGCTTCCGCCTTCTTTCTCAACCGCTCGCTCTACGCCGGTGACTTCTTCAACGACACCAACCTGAACAGCACTCGAGTGTTCCTCAAGTTCACCTTGGACCTGACCACCATCCTAGTCTCCACGGCCATGGGCTGCATCACATTCCTGGGTGTGGTGCTCTTCTGCTTCTTGCTGCTCTTCGTTTGGAGCCGTGGACGAGGACAGCGCAAGAACAACTTCACGGTTGAGTATTCCTTCCGCAAGTCGGAGCCCGCCACCGGCACCTCTTCAGGAGGGACCAGGAAGTTTAACATGAAAATGATATGAAACAACGCAGCCAGGGGTCCCTTGGGGGAGGCCTGAGCGCGTTGCGCTAACGCGCTCGACACGTGCAAGCAAGCATGGCAACTATGTCGCAGGACAACAAAAAACGATCTCAAAATCATTTCCTATTGCTGCTATAAGCAGATAATTTGTTCCAAAAGATTCAATATTTTTTGCAATCAATTCAAGTCAAATTCCTAAAAATAATCCGAATTGCAAATGATTTTCTTATAAATGCAATTTTTAAACTTAATTCACAACATATTTGTCTACTCTAAAAGCACTTAGGTTCAAGATAACTTCCATTTGGTTTGAAAATGGACTGATCCATTCCTTATGACAAACGGCCCAGCTTTCTATCATAAAAAGACCAATTTTGAGAGGATATTTTGCTTTATGTAAAATGAAGAAGTATTTGTTTATGTTTGTGCGAAATAACAACATTTTTGGGGTTCAGTCAAGTAAAGATAAGAAATGGATCAGTCCACTCTTGAACCAAAGCTGGTTCTTTTCAGCCCAATTAGTTTTGGAGTTTCAAATATGAAGAATTTCGAAAAAAAAAAAAAAATATATATATATATAGTAAATCCTCTCTATTTTTAAAATATTGTGCGACATGCTCCGTGCAAGTTTGTGACGAGCACACCGGCCAAGTGTTGCCATGGCGATCAGCATTCACGCTTTTTGCTTGGAATCAGACGCCATGGCAACCGAGACAACCAAAGCAAGAGAGAGGACCAGGACCCGGCCCATCAGATCCATTATGGGTCAAGATCGAGTGGGCTGAGGAATTATTTTTTCCTCCGAAAAGGTGTGACCAGCGATGGACAGGTGACCTTTATCTCCTGCCGTCTTCTCTGCTGCATTGGCAGACATCTGACCTTCTGGGCGCTGCCAGGGGGGAGCAGCCGGGATGGTTGGCACCTACTCACAGGCAGACAGAGGATGACGCGTCACAAAAATAAGCCGTAATAATTTGGTTTTACGGAGTGGCTGAAAGCTTAATGCGGCAAAGGGAATTTAATTAGCGCCAGACGATTAACAATCGTAATCACACCTCCGTTCAAATGCCAGGCGTTGGTGTTGTGAATCATCGTGAATGGGAAAGCGTTTTAGAACTTTTTCTACTTTAAATGACTTTTATGAGGAAAACAGATATTTTGCAGGGGGTAAGGCGGGAACCGTAAATGTTTATCTCCCATTACTCACTTTGTTAATATTCTCTTATACATGTATGAGAAATTTCAGCTTTTTAATTTTCCAAATATATTTTAAATTCTATATTTATATCTTTATTTGATCTCATAGCTAGTTATTATGCTAACACACTATTTCAAAGCCACAAAACTCATAGAATGACCACGTTTTTAGAGAGTAACTCAAGAACAGATGCTTCTAATTTCATCCCCAAAAAACACTGCCAATTAAATTTGGGGTTAGTTGACGTCAAATGTTGGATGCGTGACGCACCGTGCATCGTTTGAGGTGTCCTAGAGTAAAACATATTCTCGATTAAATATGTCTTAATGCTCAGCTGAGTTCAGAGCTTTTATAAAAAAAAAAATCCACCGCACCTATCTGCTTTTAACTTAATTGTATCAGCTTTTCGGGACCCGCAACACATTAGGAAGCAGGGAGAGGGGTAGAGTTATTTAATTCCCATGCTTGCGGCTTTCTGTTACTGTAGCATGAAAATAGTGAAAGTAAGGAAATGACTGTTTCAAATACAACCCAAGCGCTAACCCAAATCCCAAAAAAGATGAAAAAATAAAGAGTTTATCCCAGCACGTCTTGTAAATGCACGTACTTGCACGAGCCACACAAGCAGCTTGACAGGCTGCAGTGATGATTTAAGCCAGAAAAAGGCGTCAGCCAGTAGAACGTTTTACGGACAGCACTTTTATATAACCAAAACTTTCCATTTATTGGTAGTCTAATGTCAGTGTCTGGCGGTTGATTCTGTTGATTCTGTAGGAGTCAAGGTCCATTTTGCCCGCTTAGTGTATTCCTACGCTGACTTTTTGAGGTTAAACTGCAAATTAAATGTCTACAATTAAATTGAGTTTTTACAGTGAGACAAGATAATAGGGTATCGTTATACACACATATTTTTTTAGAAACATTAACTTTAAATGACAATATTTTCAATATTCCTTTCATCTCTTGGCAAGTTTAGCATGCTAACCCAACACTCACAAAACTCACAGAGAAAACTACAATGTAGACTGTAAATTAAAATAGATGCTTGTAATTTAATTAAAAGGTTCATCGACTAGACGTGACTTATTCCGGTTACCTTGTGTCTGGCGGGCATGGGTGTAACCAGTCCATTTTTGAGCACCCCCAAATTCAACCCAAGCGCCACTAAAAATTATGGCATTTTTGAAACTCTCTTTTCCTCAATAAATGACAGGATACGCTCAAATATAATGAAAAAGGCTAGATTTAAAAAAAAAAAAAAAAAAAAAAAGGAAAAACAAAAATGTGAACGGTGCAGCATCGGAAATACTCCACTGTCTTGAAATAGTTCAGTCCATTTGGTTTCTAGGACTACTCTTGTCCGCCTCCCCACTCTTTTCGCTCGGCTAGCATCATTTGCAGCATAGCGGCGGAGTCTCCGGAGGCTACAGTGTATGAGTATGTGTTAGAGTATGTTATACAGTGCTTATGTTGAACAATTTTAACATTTAATATCACGACTCCTCATTTTAGCTGCATTGTATCGAATACAACAATCATCAGCTTAATAGTTGCGTGCTATATGTGGCCATGCTCCCAGCACCAGCTTGGATATTCGCAGTCTTTTTTTCTGCAAAAAAAAAGCACCACGTTTAAAAGGGAGTCTCTTACCCATAGTAACCATAAAGAAATACACAAAACTTCATAATTTATTTAATTATGGTTGTCAGCGTTACCCAGTGGATCAATTCTAAGTGTAATGTGATGTTCACAAATGGAAAGTGACAGTCCTGAACAGTGTTGAGTGATCTCAAATCACCTAGAGTGAAATGAAGCAAAAACCTTACCAGCTATTTACTTTGGGTGCTCAGCTCTCCAAAGCTCTGAACCTAAAATCGCTCCTACTGGCGAGCAATCTGTTAAATACGCATTGATTACTTTTAGGAGGCATATTTAGCCTGCTTAGCGTATTCTTACCCTGCTATCTAGCGGTCAAACTGCGAATTACATGTGTAGAATGTAATCTTGGAGATTTTACAATGAACCAAATTAACAATATTGCCGATTACGGATCAGATAAATAGTGGAAAAAGATTAAAGTGATTGATTTTGATTTGTTTTATAATGTAAAAAAAAACGCAGGGTTGTGGCGTCACGGGGTGGACGTAGCCTCCTTTACCTGTTCCTCCACTGTGATTTAGTGGCAACATTATAAATTGTACGGGATTTTATTGTAAACCAAATCAACAAAGTTACTCTATCTACTTTGTTATTCAATCAAGGATAGGTTACATGTCGGATCAATGGTGGAAACGTTTTTAAACGATTGATCTTGTCCTGTACAGTATTCGTTTTAGGACGCAAAAGCGCATTGAGATGACGTCTCAAGACAAATTATTACATTGTTGTTTTTTTTTAGTTTCTTAGAGATTATAGGCTACATCACAAACGGTGGAAAAAGATTTAAAGTGTTTGATCTTGATTTAGGTTCGTTTTTGAACGCAACAACTTGTCATTTATCCGGAAGGTGTGTAGACCTTTTGCAGAAAAATCTAAATTTTTCTGCTCTTTGTCTGCCTGTGAAGGGCCTGTGTGCGAATGTCTTTGCCTCCCCTAGCCCAGTGCATCCCCCCATTCTCTTACGTCCCCCAATACCCCCACTGGGTCCTCCTTTTGGGAGGGGTCCCTGGCTGGAGACCTTCGACGGCAAAATGTATATGAAGTCGTGTTCATCTGTGGAAAGTAATTTTGTGGTAATGTTGGCAGCATTTATGGGGAGCTGCTTTGTCCTTTTTCGGTTTGGGTTCTTTTTTTTTTTTTTGGTTCGCCTGTGAATATTCCTGGGCCGGTTCTGTTCTCAACAACAATTTGCAAATAGGCCAAGGTCTGAGAAAATGAGAATATTGTGATAAAGTCGTGTATTATCTGGCATTGCAAATAAAAAGAAAATAGAAATATCTTACCTTATCGATTGATTACAAATTAATAGAGCTATTGTAGGCTTTTCATTGTTTCGATATTTCCAGTTGGTCGATACATCCGATGATGATACTCTATTGCAATATTTTGAGATGAGATATTAGAGTTTTTGCCATCATGTACAATATTAAAACAATAAAAGACTTGCAATATCTCAGTGGGTTTGTAACAAATCCATAAGGTATGGAATTTTTCTTTTCTTTTTGTATTCATGTTAAGATACAGTATATGTATTTTAACTGTCTTAAAAGCTATTCTGATTGTCTCTGGGTGAAAATAATCTTAGATGAATTAAAATGTTTTATGCAGAAAATACACAGGAGGACATTACATTAGACTTTAAAGCCCCAGTGTGTAATATTTGACCACGAGATGGAACTGTGTTGTCTAGTGCGAGTGGGGTCCAGTGCCACACAGCATAGCCTGGCGGCAGGATCCTGGACAAAGATGGTTGCGACCTAAGTGGGGATTTCACTGTGTAAAGGAAAAATACATTTCTCGACCAATTATTTTTTATATGTATAAAAATTAGCATTGGTATGATAGTTCATGCATTGTTTTCTATTATCAAATCAATGTTTTTCTTTTTTACTAAATGAAAGTGTTTTTGTACCACTAGGATCCACTGAATATTACACACTGTCCCTTTAAGAGTAAAAGCATATTGAGTTCACTTGTAAAAAAAATGTGTGTTTCCCCTTTCGGAGGGTGTCACTCGTTTTATTATTTCTGAGTGCAAAACAAAATCCCTTTGAAGAAGTATAAGTATATATTTTTTCTTTTTTACTAAAACACTGCCAAAATATTGAGAATTTGGGAAAAAAATGCACAGAATACAAGCAATAATGATGTGATTACATTCAGCTTCTGGGGGAGGGAAAATGTCGTGGGGTTACTTTTTGAGAGACAAATGATGATTTATTTTTGGGTGTTTCACTCTTGACAATATTGAGCTTTTCACGAATTACCCATCATGTATCATTATGACAATATTTTTTTTTATTGTTGAGAACAGAACGAGCCAAACGACCCCAACAAACAATCTACCCCTCCCCGCCCCCCAATGGGAGCTCTCATGTTAACTCCTCCTCTTTCCACGTTGGAAATTAGTTTTAGAAGACGTTCATCGTAATCTTGTCCACCAGAAGAGTCGTAAAATTAGAAGAAAAATAGAAGACTAGTTCAGGCTGAGATTTAGATTTCTCTTCCTATTTTGTGTTGTCCTTTTTGACCACGCCATACCCCCTTCCCCCCACCAAGTCTCCCAACCTTTCCAGAAAATGGTTGTGTGGTAGTAGACAAATGTTGATGTGCTTGTCGCGTGTCGTTGAAGCAGTTTTAGGGGAGTAGTTAAAAAATTGAAGTAAGGGGGGACCCAGAAAAGAAAAAAATATGCCCCCTACCCTCTTCTTGACAGACATGAGGGGAACATTCACTTTACAACCGTGCACTGGGAGATTTCTCTGGCTGTGAAACTCGACTGATCTTCTCAAATGTTTACTTACACCTGCAGAAAAAGCGATTTTACACAGGATCCTCTGCGGTTTTCCGCATGGGATGTTGGTATTTAAGGATGAGAAACTCTCACCCAGGAAAAAAAAGTCTTCTATCGATTCTTTCAGCTTTGAAATAATCCATTTTTAATCGCATTCAAAATACTTAATTTTTGGTACATCACCCCCTTTTAGGCGCGTACGGTAAGGTACCGATATCGGCATCGTCGATACCAGGCCACAGTTAAAAGGAGAAAGGGTTATTCGTATAAAGAGGGGGATTAATAATTGTTCGTGGTAATTCCTAATTTATGTCCTTTGAGGTCTGTTATTCAAACCAGTACTGATTTTAGCGTTGGTATTTTGGTATCAAGAATTCCGGTCACAGCCGTGAGTCTGTGGGCTGATACCATTGTAGGCTGTACTCTAGTGGCCGTTTTACAAAAGGTAAGGAGGACTAAGAGGAAGAACAAATCAGAGTTAAGAAGAATATCAACCGAAGGACATAGGATTTGGGGCAATATTTGGTCTGATCTATTTTAGAAGTGGTTTGGATCAATAGTAGACGTCTAAAACTGGCTTGTGTTGGCACATACAAGGACAGAATTTAGTCCAAAAATAGCATTTGTTTCTATTTTTAATTGCATAGAAAACATTGGCCAAAATAAAAATTCAAAATCAACAATATCAGCATTGGTATAAGGAATTTTGTTTCTAGATACTCCACTAGTTGGCCGATAGGCTGCCTCCTAGTGGCGGATTTACAAAAGGTAGCTATAAATCAGTTTCAAGAAGAAAATCATCTGTTGGACATTGGATTTTTGGCTGCTCTATATTAGACCTGATTTTGATCAAAAATAGATATCTAACATACACTTTCTCTAGGCGCATTTGTGGACCAAATCTAGTCCAAAAATAGTGATAGTTTTTATTTTCATCCACTTTCAAATAATTAATTTGTGTTCAAATTTAACCATCACCTTCTGGCGTTCTCCCTAAAATTTGTCAAGTACTGATATCGGCATTGTTATCGGGTCAATACCAGGCCACAGTTAAGGCTAAAAAGCCAAAACTTTATTTATGTAAAAAGTCAGAATGGTTACAAGTTAGATATTCTTCTGAATCAGAAATGAAATTAAGTATTCGAAGAGAAATCCAAACGGAAACCATTAATCGTCCTTTTAGTAGTCATTAATACCGATACCACTGATACATAATATTCAACCCGCAATTCCACTCCCCAAAAACAAATTCTATTTTTGTATTGCCTACAAATTGTCATTTTTTACGGCCTTATTTGGTCCAAAGTGAAGGCTGCAAATACCAACAACTAAAAATCATCAACCTTTTGGGGCTTAATTTTTGGTCCAAATCATGTCTAACAGACCAGATTTACTGCCTAATTATGTTTTTTGAAATACATTTGCTTTTTTATTGCACAAGTGTATGGATTAAGGACCTAATCCACTTTACATAATACTTAGCCGTCATCACTTGGAAGTTATTGAAAACTGCATTTATCTCTCAGTGCTGTACGACAGACACCATATGTTTTTTTCATTAGCAACCATTTTTGCTAAAGTGTCAGAGTGCCACCAGGGAGCGGCAAAGAACTGCATGTGGCTCCACACCAAGTTTAAAGAGTGGAGAAGTCCACATTTTATAGGGATGGAAAGCATTGTAGTCCTTTTAGCCAACCAGAATAAAGAACAATACATGATGGAAGTAGCGAAACCGCGATAAGTAAACTGCAATACAGGAGGGGATTACAGTACTGTCTATCATGTATTTTCTTGTTTTCTTGTTGTAGCACCTACACCAGGAGGAAAACTAGATAGATAGATAGATAGATAGATAGATAGATAGATAGATAGATAGATAGATAGATAGATAGATAGATAGATAGATAGATAGATAGATAGATAGATAGATAGATAGATAGATAGATAGATAGATAGATAGATAGATAGATAGATAGATAGATAGATAGATAGATAGATAGATAGATAGATAGATAGATAGATAGATAGATAGATAGATAGATAGATAGATAGATAGATAGATAGATAGATAGATAGATAGATAGATAGATAGATAGATAGATAGATAGATAGATAGATAGATAGATAGATAGATAGATAGATAGATAGATAGATAGATAGATAGATAGATAGATAGATACTTTATTCATCCCCGAAGGGAAATTCACTTTTCCAGCAGCATCCCTAAGCTGAGAACAATCGAAAATAACTGAGAAGAATCGAAAATAACACGGGAGCTGCTGGAGTGGCTGCCATTCGTGACGGCGCCGGAGAAACGATTCAATTTGAATCATGTACAAACAAACAAACAATTGAATCATGTACAAGAAACGATTCAATCTGAATCATGTACAAACAAACAAACAATTGAATCATGTACAACAAACAAACAAAATATTTATGTTTCAATAAGTGGAGTGTTAATAAAATGGGGGGAAAATAATTTCTGATACTGATATAACCAGGTAAAACTAATTTTAAGTTACCTGTAACAATATCAGCGCACAGTTGCGAGTTTGGTATCGGAATTGAAAATCTGAAGGAGTCTTGTCTCCATTTCCAGCAGTTCTTTGCAAAAGAGACTACTTAAATGCCGTAAAAAAACATTATTTTATGCCGAAATAAATATGAACAGGAAATATAAACTATTTTGGAGTGTAATTGTCGACAAAAAAATCGGATTTGTGCAATAAATCTCGGAAGACGAAAGCTTGTGTAACCTTGTAATGTGCTGCTTCCAAGTGGTCGATGAGAGGAACAGCCATTGCACTAGATTGCTGTTAAAATCCTGAGAAATCTCATTTTTATTTTTATTTTGGGTTTTAAAAAAACAACTGCTGATGTGAATTTTAATCATCAAATCAGAGCATTTACTTTTCTTTTCTTTAGTAGGATAAGCGGTGCTGAAAATGGATGGATAGATGGATACATATATATAGAGACAGTACAGTATGTCGAAAATGTGAGTTCACCCCTCACATTTCTGCAGGGATTTCATTACAATGATCTATAGAATATAACCGAAGAAACATCGCTTTGACACAATGAAAATAAGTATTTAAACGTAGGCCATGGCTTACTGGAAAGATGTCCTCTGGTCTGATGAGACAAAGATTAATTTATTTGGCTCAAATGGTGTTAAGCATGTGTGGCGGCAACCAGGTGAGGAGAACAACCATGTTTGTGTCATGATTAGAGTCAAGTATGGTGTTGGGAATGCCATGGTTTGGGGCTGCATGAGTGCATCTGGAATTGGGGAGTTGTATTTCATTAAGGGAAACACAAACTCAAGTATATACTATGAAAAACTGGGGCAAAGGATGATCATCTCCTGCCAGGGACTGGGCTGTAGGGCTATGTTCCAGCCTAACAATGACCGGAAATACACTTCTAAAATGACCAAAGCTTTTCCAAAGGGGCTGTGGGTAAAGGGAATCGACTGGCCAAGCATTTCTCCAGATGTAAATCGAATAGAACATATTTGTGGCATCATCAAGCGGAAGGTGGAGAAGCACAAGATCTTCAATATCCCCCAGCTCCGTCACATTGTCATGGAGGAGTGGAAGAGCATTCTAGTGGCAATTTGTGAAACTCTGGTTAAATCCATGGCCAGGAGGATTAAGGCGGTCCTGCAAAAATATAGTGGCCACACAAAATATTGAAGTTCAGGAACTTTTTATACATGGGCGTACTCATTTTTGTTACTAGGTGTTTGGATACTAATGGCTATATTTTGAGTTTTTTGAGGGTGGGATAATAAATTTACATTGCTATATGAGCATTACACAGACTACCTTTCATGTCAAAGTGATGTTTCTTCAGTGTCGTTCAATCAAACATTATGATGAAATCTCTGCAAAACTGTGTGGGGTGTATTCACTTTTATATATTATATATATATATATATATATATATATATATATATATATATATATATATATATATATATATATATATATATATATATATATATATATATATATATATATATATATATATATATATATATATATGAAACAAGATAATACAGGTATAAATGGGGATGATTTTTTTTCCAACTCACCTTTTGTTATCCTGCCATTAAATTGAAATCTAATTCATATGATCACCTCAACTAAATTCATTAAACATGAACGCTTATAAGAAGACTGTTATGAGCCATTTATGAACTCTGATTCTTTCGTTGGCAGAATTTAAAATAACTTTTGAATCCTGGGGTGACGGATGTAAATAGAAAAGAATTAGCCATACAGATGTCATGAAATCTGCAGACTTTGTTGCCATGTCTGACAGAGGAAAATGACTGTTGATTGTACATAGTGTACTAAAAATAGCTTATCGTGATGTAAAACTTGTGCATGTTGTATCAAATCCTATTGCAACAAAGAAAAGCACATTTGTGTGTAATTGCGAATAAAAACACATTTCTTTTTTTTTTCTTCATCGGATGTTTTATATACTGGTTGTCTTGTAAATTTGTTCTTTTTTCTGTCATAAAAGCATGATCTGACAATAAAAGTCCCAAGATGTCTTCTGATTAAAAAAAATAGTATATTACTAAACATGAGCCATTTCTGAAATCTGTGTGTAAAAGCTAAAAAATGAGAAGAACGGTAGAGTACAGCCTACTTGTGAAAAATTATTAAAAATATCGAAAAAGTAATGAATTAAGAAGGGAAAATATACAGATACTTTTTACGATAGATATATCTTTATGCCTTGATGTGTAGTTGTCTATTTTCTTAATTAATAGATACGACAACATACGTTTTTGTATTGTATTTTGTATATTGTACATCTTATACCTACCAGGGTTGGGTAGGGTTACTTTAACTGGATTACTTACAATTACTTTTGGATTACTCCAATACCAAATATGCTAATAAAAGACAAAATAAACTAAGTATGAATAAAATTACTAAATTTTGTGCAGGCTTGGGGAGTAACGGAATACATGGAACGGCAAAAATGATGTTGGCAAGCTGTTTGGATTTATTTTCATTTTGTTTCTGTCGCATTTTATGATAGTTTTGCCGGAGATCAAAGAGATCAAAGCCAGGAGAGAAAGCTTACCACGTGTTGTGAGTCATAATTTTATTCATATTTACTTTCTTTTGTCTTTTATTAGCATATTTGGTATAGGAGTAATCAAAAAATGAATTGAAAGTAATCCAGTTGAAGTAACCCTACCCAACCCTGATACCTACCAATTGGAAATAAATAAGAAAAATACCTTATACAGTATACGATCAGAAAAAATGTAGTGTAACTATTTAAATGACCACTAAGTGGCGCTGTTCTCTCAATCAAATGAGCGTTGAGAACTACGCCATCTCACTTAAATTACGGCATAAGAATTTACATACATATCTAAAACAACAAAATGAAGTGGAGAACGTTTCGTATGCATTTGAAATGATTTTTTTAATTGATAAGAACATTTAAACAGTGATTAACGATTTGACGAAAAGGCGCTGAGTCTAAGCCGAGTTCAGGGGAAAATATTCCATGTAATTCTTAAACTGACCACTGAGTAGTGCTGTTGAAACGATGATTTTCTTTTTCAAATGAGGAAACTACAACTGGAGTTATTTCTAAAGAAAGAGTGTCAGGTCAAAAATACATCCACCCAACAACAAATAGGAAGCAGTGGAAGATTCTAACACGCAGAAAAGAATCATTTCAAAATATATAAACAAATAATTTTCATAAATAAAAATTGCAATTTGATTAAAGCAAAACGCTATCGATCGTCTTGCTGCCGGGATTAATGTGAAAGAACCACGAGGCTAAAAAAGATGCTTAACCGCCCTTTAACCCCAAGAAGAAGACAAATACTAGCAAAATATCGGCCAAGACTCCACAACACCGGGTAGGTAAGTTTATTTTCTTTCATAATGTGAATAGACTTTTAGATGAAATTTGCAAGTGAAAAAAATTGGTCCGCAACATATATGCATACTTTCGCTCATATCTATGTCAAGTAATGTTTATTTGTATAATCCTTAATCACAAAGCGTCTCAAAGACCTTCATAGCCTTATTTTTTTCTGTTTCTATTCTTTTCTCTTAATTTTCTCTGCTTTTCTTTCTTTTCCTCGCTTTCTCTCTTTTTGCTCTCTTTTTCTTTTCTCTTTCTTTATTTTTGTCTGTCTTTCTTATTTTTGCTTTTCTTTTGGTCCCTCACTCTTTCCTTCTTTATTTTTCTCTACCCAGTAAAAGTTCTGAATGAACGTTGTTTATTTTAGATTTAACTACTCTACGGTCAGATAACAATTGTAGTCATAAATGTGAACTGACTCTTTAGCCAATAAGAATACAGAAGATGACAAAAACTGCCACTTTAGAGAGATATACAGTATATTTGCATGCATGTTTTATACTATGTGGCCCCCGAGATTAAATGAGTGAGACTCCTGGGTTCAAGAATCTGTGAACCACTCATATTTTTTGATTGATTTTTAAAAATGTCAATTGCAGTGTGTCTGTTTTTAGAAAAAAAAAAACTTATTTTAATTCTTAAACCACACCCACTACATTGCATATTACCGAATTTTATTGCAATATGTATTCTGTGTAGCACTATCTAGATACTCTATAAAACACGCTACAGTGGGTATAAGCATGTCACATTGGGTATTTGTATATTGTATTCTTTTTGCTTTATTATTCTATTGTTTCTCAGCACAGGGATGCTGCTGGAAATGTGAATTTCCCTGTGGGGATGAATAAAGTATCTATCTATCTATCTATCTATCTATCTATCTATCTATCTATCTATCTATCTATCTATCTATCTATCTATCTATCTATCTATCTATCTATCTATCTATCTATCTATCTATCTATCTATCTATCTATCTATCTATCTATCTATCTATCTATCCATCCATCCATCCATCCATCCATCCATCTATCTATCTATCTATCTATCTATCTATCTATCTATCTATCTATCTATCTATCTATCTATCTATCTATCTATCTATCTATCTATCTATCTATCTATCTATCTATCTATCTATCTATCTATCTATCTATCTATCTATCTATCTATCTATCTATCTATCTATCTATCTATCTATCTATCTATCTATCTATCTATCTATCTATCTATCTATCTCCCCTCACGTGTACCCGCGTTATTTTTCTGGCCGCTAGGTAGCAGCCTCGTACCCTGTTTGCAACCTATCGCCAAAAACAACGAAACGAAGGATTGCTGGTTGTCTTAATCTTTTATTTTCCTTACCAATCCTCAACGCATCAATTCCCCCTTTCTTTTGTTTTTCATAACTGTATACAAATATGACATTTCCTTTGTTTTAATTTCGGAGAAATAAAGATGAAAGATTAGATCTGAGAAGGATCAAAGTCTTCGATTAGATGTCCTCTTAACACATCCGAGACGGGGGTCGTCCACCGTAAAGGTCATCTCTGCAGGTCAAAAGTCAACACACACAAATGAAAGCCGCCCATCCTCTGTCCCCTCCTCCTCCAACACTATCTTTTCTGGCCTTCCTCCATCTCCTATTTGAAATTGATTGTCTCCTACCATCACAAAGACACTTGCTTCTGACTGATTGATCGGCTGCAGGAGAGGACGGGGGGGATGGGGGGTGGGGGGGTGGGGGCGGGCGACACTAGGGAAAACAAACTGCAGCATTTTGATGCACTGAGTACCGTCTTGTTTTTTGTAGACAAACACGTTGTTTCGAATCGGGAGATTTAAAATAGGGGTGAAAACACAAAAGCAGCTGTGGTACCTGTGAGATTAAAAAAAAAATCATCTTCTTATATACACACAAGAGACACAAAAAGGGAGACCCAGAAGAAATACAGCAAATTTATACAAATTCATAAACGGCACATAAAAAGACACTTCAAGGAATGTACCTGGAAAACTGTCTTTCTTCCCAGTGCCCATCAAAGTACATTTAATTCTGCAGTTTTAAATACTGGACTGTCTCAGAAAATTAGAATATTGTGATAAAGTTCTTTATTTTCTGTAATGCAATTAAAAAAACAAAAATGTCATACATTCTGGATTCATTACACATCAACTGAACTATTTCAAGCCTTTTATTATTTGAATATTGCTGATTTTGGCTTACAGCTTAAGAAAACTCAAAAATCCTATCTCAAAATATTAGAATATCATGAAAAAGTATACAAGTAGGCTATTCAACTAATCACCTGAATCATCTAATTAACTCGAAACACCTTGCGAGGGTTTCCTGAGCCTTAAAAACACTCAGCTTGGTTCAGTAAACTAAATCACAAGTATGGGGAAGACAGCTGTCCATAGGACCATCATTGATACCCTCCATCAGGAGGGTAAGACACAAAAGGAAAATTCTCAAAGAGCAGGCTGTTCACAGAGTGCAGTTTCAAAGCATATCCACAAAAAGTCTGTTGGAAGGGAAAAATGTGGCCGGAAACGCTGCACAACCAAGAGAGATGACCGCAGCCTTAACAAAATTGTGACGAAGAGCCGCTTCCAGAATTTGGGGGAGCTTCAAAGACAGTGGGCTGAAGCTGGAGTCCAGGTATCAAAAGCCACAGTTCACAGACGTGTCCGGGAAATGGGCTACAATAGCCGTATTCCCATGGTCAAGCCACTTCTGAACTCAAAACAACGGAAGAAGCGTCTGACTTGGGCTATGGAGAAGAAGCACTGGACAGTTGCAGAGTGGTCCAAAGTCCTCTTTTCAGACGAAAGCAAGTTTTGAATTTCATTTGGGAGTCAAGGCGCCAGAGTCTGGAGAAAGGCTGGAGAGGAGCAAAATCCAAGTTGCTTGAAATCCAGTGTGAAGTTCCCACAGTCAGCAATGGTTTGGGGAGCCATGTCAGCTGCTGGTGTTGGTCCACTGTGTTTCATCAAGTCCAGAGTAAATGCAACTGTGTACCAAGAGATTTTAGAGCACTACATGCTTCCATCTGCTGAAAAGCTCTATGGAGATGAGGATTTCATTTTCCAGCATGATCTGGCACCTGCCCACAGTGCCAAAACCACCAGTAACTGGTGCACTGACCATGGCATCACTGTCCTTGATTGGCCTGCTAATTCCCCTGACCTGAACCCCATCGAGAATTTGTGGGGTATAGTTAAGAAGAAGATGAAATACACCAGACCTACAAATGCAAATGAGCTGAAGGCCGCTATCGAAGCATCCTGGGCATCAATAACACCTCAGCAATGCCACAGGCTGATTGCCTCCATGCCACGCCGGATTGATGCAGTAATCCGTGCAAAAGGATTCCCAACCAAGTACTGAGTGCATCAATGGACATTTTCAAATGTTTGATTTAGTTTTGCTGTTATAAAATTATTTTTTTACTTGGTCTGAGGAAGTATTCTAATATTTTGAGATAGGATTTTTGAGTTTTTTTCAGCTGTAAGCCAAAATCAGCAATATTCAAATAATAAAAGGCTTGAAATAGTTCAGTTGATGTGTAATGAATCCAGAATGTATGACATTTTTGTTTTTTTAATTGCATTACAGAAAATAAAGAACTTTATCACAATATTCTAATTTTCTGAGACAGTCCAGTATATTTGTATAGTATCCATGCATCAGGGATACATACCCCTTTTTTAAATATGGGAGGCATTTCAACACGATTCCCTCAAAAATCAATTTAATCGACATTTTTAGGATCTTCCCGACTACATTGTTCTCAAAGGCATTTTATGTCTAGTTTTTGTTTTTCTGAAATAGAGCAAGGGGAACAACATTTATTCAACCAGCAACAGTACAGTTTGAAATACGAGGGAGGCCTGGAATGTAGACAGAAATTAAATAAAAATCCAGGAAATCCCATTGTATGTTAAAAAAAAGAATAATAATAAATGCAAAATTTCTAAATGGCACATTTGCCACTGCCCACTTCACTAAAATGGCTTTACGACGTCTTTAGTTGTCCTTGGCAGCCTAGTAAAATGGATCTTTGATGTATTACTGTCTATAGCAACATATACGTTTTTTTTTTTTCAAACTATTGAAAATGTCTATAATATCACATGGCTGTAACTTTTCTTTAAATTTTTTCCCTGCCATCTTGCTAAAATTGATCTTTTAGTCATCTCTGGCACCTTAACCAAAATAAATCTTTGATGTCTCTTAGAGGTTGACCGATTATCGGACGGGCTGATTATTGGCACCGATATTTGGGAATTGGATGGGTATCGGCATTTTTCTGTGTTCAGCGGGCCGAATTTTAAGCACGAGCAACTGCCGAGCCTTTCCCTTTCCTGCTTTTTGTTTCTGACGCCAGCCACCGTGCCTTGTGATTGGACAGGTGACTGGGGGTGGAGCCACTAAAGCAGGAAGCTGCCCCCACTCCGTACTGTCCGCAGTCACAGACTTTAGACGTTTTATCATCATTTTTCATGTACCTGAATGGAGTGTAATTGTCGACAAAAAAATGGAATTTGTGCAATAAATCTCAGAAGACGGAAGCTTGTGTAATAATCAATTGCAAGAAAGGATATTATTATGTACTGTAAGTCCTGAACACTCTGAAGCAGACACCGTCAGTGCCTAATTCTGACTCCCCTGCGCACTTAGTTTTTCCTGTGTTTCTCAGCACTGCGCTTCCGATAGAATAAATGTTGTGGTATGTATCATGTGTTTGTTAAGAAATATTGATTGACGTAATTTTGAATAAAACTTGATCGAGTTCTATATAAGTTCTTTAGGATATATTAATGCGAACGTTACCAACACTGGAGGCGACCCATGTCGCTAAACGCTATAATCAGGATCACGACTAGTTGTGGACAAGAAGTTTTGTATAGTGTGCTATAGTAGCTTTATTGTACTGCATGTTTATTGGGCATAGTTGTTCACCGATCACTGTAACCACAGCACAATTGTGAATGAGACCCTGGTCTCGTTGGATTTTCCTATGTAAACAAATGTTTGCATTGAACTTAAAATCTGACTCCACTCTATATTGTTAGTAGAGTAAGACACTTCAAACCTATTGTGTTGGGTGGCTTTGGGAAAGCAACACATATTAGTCATGTGAGTTGTGTTGAAATTCGAATGTATTTACTATAAAAGGTTTCAGCGAGCTTTTAAAGTTGTATTTGAATTTAAAACAATTTTTTTAAACTGATTTTTAATGAATATGAGCTCCAAATATTTGTTATCAGCAAACCTTTCGGGTTCTTTCATATTTGTTATCTATTTATCTCATTAGCTTTAAGCCTAACAAAAATGTATCTTTTGACATATTAGGTCGTCCATAGTAGCCTAGCTAAAATGGATCTTTGAGGTAGATAGCTGTGTACGGCAGCGAATAAGTTGTGTCCTGAACTTTTATTTTAAAAAATCTAACAATCTGATTTACTGGATTTTTTTTGTCTTATATGATCACAGTTCCACGCCTCCTTCATATTGCTCTTTTTCAATTAATTTGAAAAATGTTGTTTTGTACATTCTTCAGTAAATTTAATGTATTTCATTTAGTTTTTTTAATTTGATTTTTTTACATTTTTGTCTTTATGGAAAGCTTATCATTTACCTCATACAATGTAAACAATCCATAAAAAATACATGGATAAATATGAGATACTTGATTAAAATTACTGGAGAAAGCCAAGAACATGATTTAAAAAACGATTGCATTAAAAAAAATCAACAACTATGAACAAGCCGAATTATTATCTTACAGTAATGCTTTATCAAGATACTGAAGAGGTTGAAAAATACGAGAGCATTTGTAAATGTGTTTGTCTTTTACATGATGATACATAAACAATTGTTTTCATTTATGAGTTAGCAACTGTAAAATCAGCGAAAATTCAGATTTTTTTCCCCCCAAAATAAAGCTTTTTTTTTAAACATTAAGACACAAACCTAATATGTAATGGAACAAGACAGAAATGTCCTCTTAGAAGTTGAGGTTTCTTTGGTAAACAACGTCTATTTTAGTTGTAAATAAATACAATTTCAGTGATTTCTTTGTTTTTCCAAAGCTAAGCTGTTACTAATCAATTACAAGAAAGGATATTATTTAAAAATTCCCACTGATGTCGATTAACTGTTGCTCCAATTTCACATAAAGATATGTTTCAACCGAGTGGCAACAGAACTAAATGATTGAAACCAGACAAGACGGACGAGACGCCGATACTCTTAATTGGCCGTTAGTCGACTTGGAGTCTTGGTTGTCAATGGTAACTGTCAACTTATGTTTATGTACTGTAAGTCCTGCTTGAAGGCGAATTAAATCTACATCTTTTGTCTGTCGAGCGCTTGATTAAGTTGCGCATTTCTTTTGGAGTACAGTGGAACCCCGGGATATGGCAACGCCGCCATACACCGTTTTCACTTTACGGGGTGGAGTAGGATGTTTTCGGTACCTCTTCACAGCATTTTCCCACTATACAACAACTATTAAGAATGATTTTATGTGCCCAAAAACTCACCATAGTTAAGATACCTGTCTTCTATTGGTCCGCGTCATATAAGATACTGGTCTTTTATTGGCGTGCGTCACAGAATCATTAAAATTCCAAAATGCTATTGCCTGAACTACCTCCCACAATGCCTTTCTATATTCATTCAGTTCAGCATCTCATGTGTTGATGTTGTTCAATGTTGTATTCTTTGTACTGTGTTTATTTAGTATGGTTCCATGGTTTGCAGCAATGCTATTGTGAAAAAAAACATGGAAATTAGGCTTTTATTTTCATAAATCACAAAGAAGGATCGACGTTACAGATTGAAGTATCTTTGGTTGACAACATATATTTTAGTTCTAAATAAACTGGGTCTGTGTTCTAGACCCCACATAAAAACCGGAGCCCAAATAACACGCCCGATGCCAATGACGACTACCAACGTCACACCCGACTGTCACGTTTAGTGCCATTGACGACGACAAACATCATTTCCTGCGAAGTTGTGGAAAATATCATGAAGATCGCCCTCTCCCCGCTGGCATGATTATCTCCCGCTACACGACAAGTGAATAGATTATAAAATGTCATGAATGCAATCTGATTAGCAAAAAATGTTAGTGGTTAGTGACCTAGCATATACGAGTGTTGATTGGTCGAAAAAGAAGGTAATCAGTACCAAAGCTCGAGCGAACCAATCCCATTTCTTGTTTTGATGTAGAATAGAAGTTAACCGGCAACAATTGATCCCTAGCAGTAAGCCAAACAAACATTGGCAATTAGTGACCAACGATCCAATTGTCTTGCATACTGTTAGCCAAATAAGCATTGGTGGTTAGCGACATAGCATATGCATGTGTTGATTGATTGTGATGTTGAACAGAAGCAAACCGGTACCGAAGCTGGTGCAGACCGATCCCTTTCTTGTTTGTGATGTTGAATAGAAGTAAACTGGCACAAAAAGATCTAATAGGCCCATTAGTAGATAGCCAAATGAGTGTTGGCGGTTAGCGACCTAGTTTACGCATTTGTGGATTTAACTGAAAGAAAACTGATACAGAAGTTGGGACGAATCAATCTCTTTGTTGTTGGTCCAGTTATGGAACAACCCAGTACAAACGTTTCAATTGGTTTTCATGCTGTTAGCCAGCAAGACCACCTCCAGCACAAAAGGATCTGATTGGTCCGCTAGCATTAGTGAACCAATTTATTTTTGGCTCAGGAGGTAGAGCGCTCGTCTTGAGATCAACAGATTGCAGGTTCAATTACCGGCTCCTCCGTGTTATATGTCCAAGTGTTCTTGGGCATGACACTGAATCCCTAATGACCCCAAAAAGCAGGTCGGTGCCTTGCATGGCTGCATGGCAGCCATTGGTGTGTGAGTGTGTGTGAATGGGTAAGTGTGAAGCACATTGTAAAGCGCTTTGGGAACTCTTCATTGACTTGAAAAGCGCTATATAAATGCAGACCATTTACCATTTGTCTGGTAATGTTTTTTGCCGGCATTAATTGGATGAAACTTTTATCTTTGTTATATGAAGAGCTCAAACCCTGATAGGGAAATTCAGAATCACAAAAACAATGGGAATGGTTTGCTCGCTGTTAGCCAAATGAGTGTCGTGTCTAGCGACCTAGCTTGCACATTTGTTGATTGATCATTATATTTAAAATAATCTAATTGGTACCAAAGCTTGACCAAACCAATCATTTCCTTGTTTGTGATGTTGAATAAAATGAAAGGGGCACAAAACAATCCCATTTACCCGCTAACTGTTGCCCGGTGGTTAGCGACCTAGCCTACAGATGTGCTGATTGATCGTGATGTTGAAAGGAACCAAACAAGTACTGAAGCTGGAGCGAACCATTTCCTTTCTTGTTTGTCCAGTTATAAGAAAATCTGGTTCCAATTTGTTTTGTTGCTGTTAACAAGATAAATGTTGGGTAGTTAGCAACTTAGCAAACATGTCTGTCCGTTGATTATGATGTTCTAAGTTCGCAAACTGGTACCAAAACTCGAGCGAACCAATCCCCTATGTTGTTCTTGATGTAGAAAAGTGAACTGGCACCAAATGATCGATGATGTCATTGACAACTGTAAACGTCATACCTGACCATCCTGTTTAGTGCCATTGACCACTTCAGGCGTCATCTTCCGCGGGGTTGCGGATCACGCCGTGAAAATTGCCGTCTCCCGTTAGCATGATTATCTCCCGCTACACGACAAGTGCATGGACTATAAATTGGCACGGACAAAAGAAAAAACGTTGAAATCACATAAAAGTTGTCCAAAGTCCATTCGACCAAAGGAAGAAGTCCACAAAATCTATTCACAAAAAATTGCACAGCTTCTCCGTGCATAGAATCAGTCTCTTTTTTTTCCGTAGTATTGTAACAAGGTGCTTTTTATATACATTAGCACAACATAGCACAGTAGTCATGAAAGAGGAAACCATGTGTCTATGGTACTAGATTTACCCGCATCAATATCAGGAAGGGGGACAATAAAGAAAGACCATCACAAGAACTGGAGATGGATTGGATAATACACATTAAAAAAAACGATTATTTACATTTTTAAATTGTGTTTTTTTTGTGTGTTTTTTTTGAGGTATGACATGGGCCCGACACTTAGCGACTAAGCTAGCCGCATCTGTTCCTTGATTATCATGGAGAGGCAAATATCGTTGGCACTCAGGATCGGATATTGTGATATATGACCTCTGTCTTTGGCCGCGAGAACAGAGCGGAGCTAGCTTAGCGCACGGGTGACGGGGACCCGAAGGCCGGTCCCTTTTTTTTTTTTTTTGCTTGTTCCTCTTACGTAACCTGAAAATAACCTCTTAGGTTGCTGCAGCCCAAAACCCGTAGAGTCCCAAGTTAGATGATTACTGAAACGGGTACTGTAGACCCCCAGGTTACGGCATAAATTTGTCTTAAGGTGGGGATTGTAAAGTGAAATTTCCATACAGTAGAGGTAGAAACCTCGGCTAACTAGCTCTGAACCACACAGATAAAAACATGAAAATAACCAAATTGTAAATAGTAAGTTGGTTGGTTGGATCCCTTAACCGCTAGGGTCATAGGGGCACCATTTCCTGTGGTGTGTCTTGGGCAAGTAAAGCCTGGTGGAGCCCATCCCTTTCCAGGCCAATATTATAAGTACTACTTATACAATTTATACTTATACACGTTCAGGATTAAATAAATATACGTGCAAAGAAAAAATAACATTCTGGTAACTTTAATATAATTTGAAATGATACATTGGAGTCGCGGGCGGATGCTTACAGTAAATAAGGGTGGCAAACTATAATGAAAACAGATTTTAAAACCTTCACTTGTAAGGAATGTCATTCCTCTAGACATTTTCCTTGCTTTAACTGCATCTTTATTTTAAGAATAGCTTGAAACTATCAAGAGGCACACCTCTTAACGTTGCATTGCTGTGACTATCAGGACTGTTGTTAAAAATAGGGAGACAATTTAAGGACGGAAATCTCCAGGGGCATGACAATCCTCACAAGTGGAAGTTTTAAAATCTGTTTTCATTATAATCTACTGTATTTCTCTCCCGTATGCATCTACCTGCTACTCTACTAAACAAGCTCAGGTCAGGTCGCAACAAAGATAATTTAAATGTATTTTTTCCTTTACATGTATACTTAGAATGTAATGTAATCATATACACATACATTACACATAAGTAGTACTTACTTATACTATTTTGTTATTTTAATGTTTTTACCTGGTGTACCAGATGGCTCGTAACACATTTTCTGATTAGCATAGGTTTCCATTCCCCGCTACACAGCAATTTCATTTTTCTACCCAAACATCAGAAGGGATTAATGTCGTATCAGGATTGTCTACAGTACTTTTATTTTTTTATAATTATATAAATATTTTCAGTAGAACTAGATGAGTTCTTACAGTTTTCAGTCTAAGAATTTGAAGCGACATTTTTTTCTTTAATTCTTTATATATTATAATGTTTGGGATATGTCCCATCAAATGATTAAACAATCAATCTATCATTTAAACTAGCGCTTTAGAAAGTTATTGGTGAAGTAGCAAGGGAAACATTTTATGTTTACATGCACAGAATAGACAGAAATAGATCAGAATTCTGACGTTTTTTGTAAGGAGACGGTATTACAAAACGAAATGTACATTTCCATCTGAATTTCAATTATCTGAATAAAAGGGTTGAGTTAGTCGGATTTTTTTTACGATTTCTCGATTCGGTTTATCAAATGTGATGCTTGACTAATTTTTACCGTATTTCTCGTCTTTCTTTGTTGTGCAATGACCTACGATCATGTTGTACCGAAACTAACTATGTCCATTAACTTACTGAACAAGACTCACTTGAATATGTTTATTTATCTGCAATATTTTCCTTTTATTTCCTGTTTACGGTTCATGGAACCCCTTAGTTTAATTCCAACACCCTTAACTGCTAGGGTCATTGGGGCACCACTTCCTGTGGTGTGTCTTTGGCGGATACAGTCTGGAGGCGCCCATCCTTCTCGAGGGCAGTTTTTTGGGAAAGGGTTTGCTCCCCCTCATGAAACAAATCATACTGGTTTCCATGGAGAGGCGAAAATCCAACAGGTCTTTATAGATATATTTTATAATGAGCATGACTTATAAACACAAGAGACAAATCAATTAAAAGGAGTATGAAGGAAACAATAACGCTTTAATGGTTTTGGTGAGTTATGGTAATAGGAATGAAACCACTTTTTTGTTTGATTTAGAAATTAGGTTTGCCTTATAAGGTTGCTTGTTTTTTTGGGTTATTCATAAGTCATCACTAGTTACACGAGTAACTCAATCTTCTGATTGATCTAAAAACACGAGTTCTGATCTCAATCGGACTGTTCCAAGCACATAAACACAACCACCATCAGTTTTACCCAAGTAGAATTTTAGGAAATACGCTATTTTGTGTTTTCTGCCTTGTTCAAAACTCAATTGTACTATAGTTTTAACTTAAGTTTGTGTTTTTATCCAAGGCGTGATCAAATCCAGTCTTGAACACAGAAAGAATTTATTTGCAATCGCTAGCAGGTGGCAGTATTTTTATGGGTCGAAGTGAAGCTCGCATACTAAGGTAGTGTCACAGATAATAAAAGTTACCAAAGACCACTTGATCCCTTTCTGTTAGCCAAACGAGCATTGGCGGTTAGCAATTTACCGTGCGCATTTGTCGATTTGATTGTATGTTAAAAAGAAGCTAACCGCTACATAAGCTCAAGCAAACTGATCCCTTGCTTGTTTGGCATTCTACTTTGAAAAACTTTGATCTTTGGTTCAACCCCTCTAGTATCATCCAGAATAACTAAAATGATGTGATTGGCTAGCTCCCTGCTAGCCCAATGAGCAGTGGCCGTTAGCCACTTTGCATACACGTTTGTCTATTGATGTTGAAAAGAAGTTAACTGGTACCCAAGTTTGAGCAAACCAATCCCATTTCTTGTTTGTGATGTTGAATAGTAGTCCACCAGCATCAAACAATCTGATTGAAATGCTAGCTGTTAGCCAAACAATGTTTTGTGCCAGCCATTATTGAACAAACTGTGATCTTTTTGATATGAAGAGTTCAACACCTGGTGGGAACATTCAGAATCACAAAAATGATCCGATTGGCTTGCTCAGTATTAGTAAAACAAGCACTGGCGGTTCGCGACCTAGCATATATATCCATCGATTGATTGCTATGTTGAAATGAACCAAACTAGTATCAAAGTTCGAGTGAACCATCATTTTCGTGTTCTTGGTGTCTAGAAGCCAACCGGGACCAAAGGATCCAAATGGCTTCGTCGCTGTTGGCCAAACGAGTGTTGTTGGTGATCTACCTAGCATATTATTTATGTCGATTGATTGTGATGTTGTATGAAGCTAACTGATACCCCTTGTAATATGTTGAATAGATGCAAACAAGCAGCAAAGGATCCGATCAGCAAGCTGTTAGCCAAATAAGCGTGAACTCTTGGCAACCTAGCATGTGCAATTGTGCATGAGTTGATTGATTGTAATGTTTAAGGAAGATGATCAATTCCAGAGCTCTAAAGAACGAGCTCGAAAGATGGAAATCATCTCCTTTCTTAATCAACCAGTTGTTTTGTGTGCCAGCCATTTTCAACAGAACTTTGATCTTTGGTATATGAAGTGGTCCACCCATGATAGGAACATTCAGAATCACAAAAACGATCCAATTGGCCCCCCGTCAAAAAGAGCAGACCAGTCAGATGACTACGCACCCCATATCTCCCTCATGCCTTGGAGAAAGTGCTAATGGTAGATGTTCCGGGATGTCCGGGCGAAGTTGAGGCGTGTCCGGCGTGTCCGGCGTGTCCGGCATGTCCGGTGTGTCCGGCATGGCGTTGGAGGGCGATCTCCTCGGGGCCGACGTCCCATCGGTCTGGACATCGGCGCCGCGAGTTCATGAAGAAGTTAGAGACGGTGGAGAGCTCCAAACCAAGCTGCTGCGAGATAGTCAGCTGCATCTCCTTGGAGGGACGCCGGTTCTCACGAAAAATTGCTACCAGGGTACGACGCTGAAGGTCGGTGAAGACCAATCGCTGCTTCTTGGGAAGTTGGTTGCGCTCTCGCCCGCGGTCTTCTTCCTTGCGTTTACATGCTGGAGAACACATCAAACAACGAATTGTCAGCTTTTCCAAAAATCAGAAGAGTGAACAAAAAAACACAAAATGGGGAAGTGCATACATTACTTTGTGTTATACAGTAATTCCCACAATATGGGGACTTCACCCTTACTACATTTTCACTTTGCGTTATTACGATGTTTTTTAGCCTTCTTTATGGCATTTCCCCACTATAAAACATCAAGATCAAAATATTTAGCTTTGCCTTTAGCGTCAGGTGGGCAGAGGCATACAGTATTTTGTTGATAAACACAACAATGCCAATGGTGTCAAGTATCAAACATGTTTGATATTTTCTCTCAAGTTGCAGGGGACAGAGGAAAACAGTAGGCTGCCGTTTTCTACAAGACATGCGCTCTAAATACAAAAAACAGAACTGATGTCTGAAAATTAATTATGATTCTCTTCTCAAAGAGAAATTAGTTGATGTTTTTACCAACATTATTCATAGAATACATGACATGAGAAGTCAGGAGGTTCGATAGTACTTCATTCAAGATTTACATACTCACACAATATTTCTACTTTTTTATCCACAAACCAAGTCCACAATGTATCCATCTGAATTGAAAGGCAGTGAAAGTTATCTATCAAAAACACTAATGTTCTCCATCCATATCATCTGAGTCATTGTCTAGTTGCTCGAGTTTCCTTTAATCCTCGGGGAACAATGACAACCAAATGCAACTTGGTCCAATACTGTGGCATCAACCCCTGACAAGATTACAAAAAGAAGACTTTGTAGGTCTGTGTTGCAATTCAGCACTATTCTCCACAGTATGGTTATAGGTTATGATAAGAAAAAATGTTCACACATATAACGACAATATTTGAAGGAATCATTTCGGGTCGTGCGTTTAAAAGGGGGTAGATTTTATGTTAATTAGAATATGCCAAATCTCTAATTCATTTTGGGAGGAAAGTTTCCTTCAAATGTTAACACTTTTATTTTTTTCAGTCATTTGAAAGAACAAAACCATATCAAAGTATTTTACTGCACTCATTTGAGGATGTACTTCCGGGTGGTGTGTTCATGACCTGTTTAAAATTGCATCTCATCTCATCTCTTCCTTTAAATTTGATGTTAATGCAAAATTTCAATTTCCTTTTGGGAGAACAATCAAGTTTTTTTTGACATAATTAGAATATTATTTCATTTTTTCTGTAATTTACTTATATAATAGATTGAATCCAAACATAATTTGTTGACAGGGCACATTTGAAGACTCCCACATTTTGGACCAGTTCAAAAATTCGATTTCTTAATTTTAATCCAGGATCTTGTTGATGAATCCATTAATTTCCTGTTAGTGTTCATTATTTTTTGAGTCTCTCCCCTGAAAGTTTCTTTTCACATAATAACATTGCTATTTACATGTTCAGGATTTTACTTAAGAAAATCAAAAGTAAATAAATCAATTAACAGCTCTCATTTGAGGAAATACTTCCAGGTGGTGCATTCAGCACATGGTCAAAAAAAAAATTATTTTACTTTTAATGCAGTATTTTGTTGATGCATCCATTAATTTGTTCCTAGTGCTGTAAAATATGGACAGTCTTCTTCAAACAAAAATGAACGTTTTCTTTTATTCCCAAAACATGATACAGCTCTTACTTTGTCTCAAGCATCTCCCAGACTCTTTCTCGTTGTATTGTAATTGCTGGTCCGACCTGCCAGCACAATACATTTCTTCCTTCCTTTTTTTTTTAAACGGCATTAACATGCAAGAACAATTAGTCCCTTATGTATGTATCTTCTGTCACCCAACCACCCCCAAAGGCCATAATTAGTTTCACTAATTTACGGGTTCACACACCATTTCAGACCTGGTCATAGTCAGGCTTGGTGGTAGGATGCACTCAGAGCCTGGACAGCAGGGACAAAAAATCAACGTCCTGAGTGGTGATGGTGTGGGATCTCTGTGTGGCAGCCTCTCCTGAGTCTAAACCATGACTTTTCATGGTCCAGCAGTTGTTGAATTAAACGAGTGCACTGCTTTCTGTTTGGTGTCGTGCTTTCCTGCTAGGCCATCATGGCAGAAGATTATTTTCCGAATTCAGGGCTGTCGTCATGATTCTCCTTGCAATTAGCAGTTCAGATGGACTGAAGCCTATGGTGGAACATGGAGTGGATCTGTAGATCATCAGGGCTAGCAGCGGCTCTTTCTTATTAAGGATTTTCTTTGATACATGTACTGCTCTTTCTAAATGTCCCCTTGGCCTGAGGGTGATGAGGGCTGGATGTTATATGTTCAAAATCCAGCTCCTTTGCAAGGTTCTGAAACTTTGCATGGGATGATCGGAGACAGGCAAAATCACCCCTCCACCTCACAAATAAAATCCAAAAATTCGTACTCGGTCCCTCAAATCAAAATAATTGGTTGGCTTTAGGTTGTTTCGGGCTTTTATACCCCTGGACCGGGTTGGGCTGTATTTTTCAGGCCAAATTTTACCTCTAGTGTCAGTGGGCTGAGTGACGGTGTGTCGGGTACCTGGTACATACTATGCCACCGTGTTGAACCTCATGAATTGTCACTGACATCTGAGAGAGATATTTTCCAAGCACTGACTGTTGATGGGAAGTACTAACGACTTGTGGTCTGTCACTAACCTGAAGTTTTCAAGGCCATTCAGGTATTTGTCGAACTTTTCACATGCCCACACGCCTGCCAGAAACTCCTTTACTATCTTGGTATAACGGGTTTTTGCATCAGTTAGTTGTCTGGAGTAGTATACCGCTGGTTTCCACTGCTCTCCGTGAAGCTGTACCAAAAACCCAGGTTGCAGGAACAATTGATTCTCTCCAAAATTACATTAAATCAGTTTTTCTTTGGTCCGAACAGTGGCAACTGCAACTGTCATCTCATAAATCTCGTTTTTTCACGGTTCTGTTCCGCTGTATAACATTAATGATCATGATTTGCATGTTGTTACTGAACATAAGGATCTGGGTGTCACTCTTACTTCAAACCTAAAGTTTATCACGCATATCGCCAAAATTACCAACAAAGCCAATAACATAGCATCAAACATTTACAGACACTTTTACAAGAACACAGCATTCTTAGTTCGAATGTTTTGCGTTTATTTTAGACCCGGGTTAGAATATAATAGCGTTGTGTGGAACCCTTACTTACTCAAGGACATTAACCTACTGGAAGGAGTTCAACGTCGGTATACGAAGCGGATACCTGGGATGCACAACTTGTCATAACCGGAAAGACTACAAAGACTGAACTTGGACTTTTTGGAGCTCCGCAGAATTCGATTTGATTTAATTTTTGTGTTCAAAGTACTGCATGGAATGATCGATGTGCCTTTTGATCAATTTTTTGAGTTCTGTCGTGTTGATGGTTTACGTGGTCACAGATATAAGTTACAGGTCTCTAGACCTACCAGCAACTTGCATTGAAACTTCATTTCTTTCAGGATACCAAAAAATTTGAATTTTTTGCCTGACCGGGTTATTAGTGCAAATACGGTGCAAACCTTTAAGCAAAGGTTGGCAGAAATAGATTTGTCAAATTTTCTTAGGGGAGGGGGCGTAAGGTGACCATATTTGGCCATGCTCACTCTCAGCATTAGGTTTTTTTTTTGTGTCATGTTTTGATTAATGTATCCAACAATACCTTCAATAAACATTACTTACTTTATTTAGAAGGAGCATAACTGACAAACGGTTCTTTTCCATTTTCTATATTTTTCACGGTACCCCGGAAGTAGGCTGATAGCTCGGGTTGTTCTAACTGTGCAGTCCGCTCAGTAGTCTCATTCACTTGCTTCTTATTCCTGCACACTCTAGTCCAGCTCACGACTTTTTGACAGATGATTTCTTAGCAGGTCAGCTTTCATCTCTGCTATGCTGTGTTTTTCCCACATTTATAACATTTGTTTACATTTCCCCATTTTCTGTCTTTCTCCCCACCTTGCCTTTTGGACTTTGGGTAACTGGGGTTCTGCTTTGTAACTTCATTCTACTCCTTTCATGTTGATGTGTGCAGCAATCTTTTCTGCCTGTCGAACCCCCTGCACAGTCTGAGTCAAGTCAAGCATTCCATCAACTGCAGCTTACGCGACACTCCCTTGTCCAATATTCAAATATTTATCCAGTCCCAGATGTTTTCCTCATGGCTTGTCCCTAAATCGCAGGGTTGTGAGAGTTCATATAAAGCCTTTATGAAGCCCCTTGCCCTCTCTCCAGGCTTCTGAACATGCAGGTAAAAACATGGCCGTTAATGGATGAACGTTCATCAAACTTCTTCAGCACAAAATCATTATTCACTTTCTCACCATCATTACCAAGATTAAAAGTCACAAAAGAACACATTATTCGCCTCACTTCCCATAGTGTATAACAAACACCTTAGTTGAACTGGTCCATTGTCTTTGTTCAGTTTCGTAGAGGTCCTGTACCACTCGAAACTTTGCCTCTAATCTGACCATTCTGACGGCTTGTCGAAATCAAAGTTTGTGGGGGATTAAACTTGGCCATCCTGACTCGTCCTCTAATCTGGATCCTTCCCAGACTTCTGACACCATGTAAAAGATGGACGAAATCCTCTTTAGGCCATTATGAATGTTGTTTTATTCCTGTAACAATATACAACTCTTACTCAGTCCCAAGCATCCGATTCCTTAAAAAAGTGTTGTGTGAACGTTACGCCTTTGGGTCCCCTGTTTGTTCTTTGGCGTGACAACAAGTGTGAACTCTCAAATTCATTTTTGCTGAATAATCCTTACTTTTATCCCCATGAAAGTTTGTACAGTGTATTAACATGTTGTTGGGTTTTCAGTGAAGAAAATAAAACTAAAATAAATTAATTAACAGTGCTAATTTGAGGAAATACTTACAGACAGGGTTGGGTAGGGTTACTTTAACTTGATTACTTTCAATTACTTTTGGATTACTCCAATACCAAATATGCTAATAAAAGACAAAAGAAACTAAATATGAATAAAATTACTAAATCTTGTGCAGGCTTGGGGAGTAACGGAATACATGGAACGGCAAAAATGATGTTGGAAAGCTGTTTGGATTTATTTTCATTTTGTTTCTGTCGCATTTTTGTATTGGAGTAATCCAAAAGTAATTGAAAGTAATCAAGTTAAAGTAACCCTACCCAACCCTGCTTACAGCCCAAATTGTGTTATTTACTTTGAATCCCGCATTTTGTCCCTTAATCAATGAATGTGATGTCAACCCGAAGTTATATAAAGTCAATCTTTAAAGCTGTGTTCGTTGTCGTGCTTGTTGTCTTTTTGTCTCGAGTAGGAAGCGATGCGTCATTTGTGGCTAAATCGTTTTAATTGCGTGGATTTGTGTGACGGGGTGCAATCTTAGGTCTTTTTTCTGTCCGCGAAAGCTGTAGGGAAGCCAGTTGTGTTGTGCTGCCCTAAAAAGCCGCACCGATCGATTTTCCTCGCTTTTCTTCAGAACACGTGCTCCAGTAATCAGGGCTCCCCTCCCCACACGATCGATCGCTATCGATCCGCGGGTGCGCGCGCGTGCTTTAAAGTGCGCGGTACAGAACTCGGGAGCGTGCTTTCTGACAGATGACAAGACTTTTGCTCTGCTAATCAGCGAAAGAACAAATCAAATTTTGCGCAAAGTGAGAAAAGAAATTTAGGAAATGTTAAAAAAGGGGGGTGGCAATAAGTTGCACGGGCGTATAGAGGAGTCGTTGCATGCGTATGCGCATGATTAATGACTTTCTAGCAGCTTTGGACAACAGTAAACAGATTTGACTGTGAGGCCGGATCGATGTGATCGTGCGCATGCGTATTCATGACAAGGGGGGGGGGGGATTCTTGTTCTTTTTCCTGGAGCGGTTCCACAAGCCAAGAATGATGGGAATTCCCTGCTCTTTTTAGAAAGAATACTAAAAAGAGCCAGATCTTTGGCTCCTAAATCGCTGTTCAAATTGTTTGGGTTGCTTTAATCTATATATTACCAGCTATTATGAAATATTGTGCACCAAATTAAATATTTTTGAAAATACATTATGCTTTTCTTGGGCACATTTGAAATCCCCATATCTCCTTAACTATAGATAGCAGTACAATAAAATAATACATTACAATTTCCAATAACATGTTCATTTAAGGCTATTGATTTTTCTTAAATGTGTTTTGCTTCCTTCCACACTCATTAATGGCATTCACTCAATCTGAACAAACGTTTGTGTGCTTGAATTTGCAAAAACCGAATCATGGACTGTTGCTTAACGTGCATTTCGCAGAAAATTCAGACAGGAGCTGCTAAAGGAAGTCCATAGAGGGATGGCATTGTAATTTCATAACGGATGGGTGCTTATGCGCTGCTAAAAGAATGGGACGCGCCTCAGAAGAAACGATTGAACAAAACGGAACTGCTTTCTAGTGGTGCCCAAGTATATCAATCAGAACAGCCAGTATGGAACTTTACTGTCCTCCAACACCTGTCTGGTGTGTCTAAAGTAGAAGACTGTTCATACAGCCTCACGAGCTATGATTAGTCCAACAGTTAAAGGACACTGATAAACCAGCTCGTTCTGGCATTTTCAAAAATGCAACAGAAGATGGAAGCTGACAGATTTGTTGTTCTGCTTGTTTTTAGTGATAAGGCGCATTTCCACGTGAATAGCAAAATAAACAAGATATACAGGACTGTCTCAGAAAATTAGAATATTGTGATAATGTTCTTTATTTTCTGTAATGCAATTAAAAAAACAAAAATGTCATACATTCTGGATTCATTACACATCAACTAAACTATTTCAAGCCTTTTATTATTTTAATATTGCTGAATTTGGCTTACAGCTTAAAAAAACTCAAAAATCCTATCTCAAAATATTAGAATATCATGAAAAAGTATACAAGTAGGCTATTCAACTAATCACCTGAATCATCTAACTCGAAACACCTTGCGAGGGTTTCCCGAGCCTTAAAAACACTGAGCTTGGTTCAGTAAACTAAATCACAAGTATGGGGAAGACTGCTGATCTGACTGCTGTCCAGAGGACCATCATTGATACCCTCCATCAGGAGGGTAAGACACAAAAATAAATTTCTCAAAGAGCAGGCTGTTCACAGAGTGCAGTTTCAAAGAATATCCACAAAAAGTCTGTTGGAAGGGAAAAATGTGGCCGGAAACGCTGCACAACCAAGAGAGATGACCGCAGCCCAGAATTTGGGGGAGCTTCAAAGACAGTGGGCTGAAGCTGGAGTCCAGGTATTAAAATCCACAGTTCACAGGCGTGTCCGGGAAATGGGCTACAATAGCCGTATTCCCATGGTCAAGCCACTTCTGAACTCAAGACAACGGAAGAAGCGTCTGACTTGGGCTATGGAGAAGAAGCACTGGACAGTTGCAGAGTGGTCCAAAGTCCTCTTTCAGACGAAAGCAAGTTTTGCATTTCATTTGGAAGTCAAGGCGCCAGAGTCTGGAGAAAGGCTGGAGAAGAGCAAAATCCAAGTTGCTTGAAATCCAGTGAGAAGTTCCCACAGTCAGCAATGGTTTGGGGGAGCCATGTCAGCTGCTGGTGTTGGTCCACTGTGTTTCATCAAGTCCAGAGTAAATGCAACTGTGTACCAAGAGATTTTAGAGCACTACATGCTTCCATCTGCTGAAAAGCTCTATGGAGATGAGACTTTCATTTTCCAGCATGATCTGGCACCTGCCCACAGTGCCAAAACCACCAGTAACTGGTGCACTGACCATGGCATCACTGTCCTTAATTGGCCTGCTAATTCCCCTGACCTGAACCCCATCGAGAATTTGTGGGGTATAGTTAAGAAGAAGATGAAAGACACCAGACCTACAAATGCAAATGAGCTGAAGGCCACTATCGAAGCATCCTGGGCATCAATAACACCTCAGCAATGCCACAGGCTGATTGCCTCCATGCCACGCCGGATTGATGCAGTAATCCGTGCAAAAGGATTCCCAACCAAGTACTGAGTGCATCAATGGACATTTTCAAATGTTTGATTTAGTTTTGCTGTTATAAAATTATTTTTTTACTTGGTCTGAGGAAGTATTCTAATATTTTGAGATAGGATTTTTGAGTTTTTTTCAGCTGTAAGCCAAAATCAGGAATATTCAAATAATAAAAGGCTTGAAATAGTTCAGTTGATGTGTAATGAATCCAGAATGTATGACATTTTTGTTTTTTTAATTATATTACAGAAAATAAGAAACTTTATCACAATATTCTAATTTTCTGAGACAGTCCTGTATACTCCCATATAGGTTATTCACAACCCAAATGATCATCAGTGAGATTCCCCAAAGGTGTTTTGTGCTATGTTGAGGAAAGCTGCTTATGGACCTTTCTTCTTTGAAAGAGCAACAGTAAATGGGCATCTGCGTTACTTGACATGGTGGAAAACTGGTTAATGGATACATTTGGTGAGAAAGTATGGTGACTACATTTTCCAACAGGATGGGGCGTCACCACTCTGGGGCCTAAGTATTAGACAGTCCCTGAACACAACACTGCCAGAAGGTTGGGTTGGATGGTCATGCAGAAAATTATTACAATCTCATTTCCTAGCCACCCAGATTTCCAGATCTCACAATATGCATTTCTCATTGTTGGGATTTGTGAAATAACTGCCCTATGTGCCCTCTATTCTAAGAGATGTGGAAGAGCTGAGGGCATGAATAACACAAAAGATTGCAACCAATTGACATTGCAATGTTGAAACGTGTTTGGCAAGCATTTGGGCATAGGGTTGATGGTGCTCACTTAGAACAGCTTTCAAAAATTGAGATTACAAGATTTCGGAATGTACCAGATGTGTTTCAATGTCAAAATGTGCCCAGGACTTTTGGAACAACTTATAACATAATCTACCCTTTATTGTTTGAATATACAGTGAACCTTTACCTCATCTAAACTTTCACATTGTTTAATTTGAGCAGAGATGACACCACTCATATTAACCAGTCACAAGCACTTTCGAGAGAGATAGAAAGAGAAAAAGAGTGAGAGAAAAAGGATTATAGAAGGGAAGAGATAAGAAAGAGAAAGACAGAGGGAAAGAGAGACACCAGGAGAGAGAGAGAGACAGACAGAGAGAGAGAGAGAGAGAGAGACAGAGAGAGAGAGAGAGAGAGAGAGAGAGAGAGAGAGAGAGAGAGAGAGAGAGAGAATAATGGAGAGGGATATAAAGAAAGAGACAAAGGAAGATGGAGAGATCGACTGACATAGGGGAGATGGGAAGAGAGTGAAGGAGAGAGAGAGAGAATGATGGAGAGGGATATACAGAAAGAGACAAAGGAAGATGGAGAGATCGACTGACATAGGGGAGATGGGAAGAGAGTGAAGGAGAGACAAAGAGAGAGACAGAGAGAGAGAGAGAGAGAGAGAGAGAGAGAGAGAGAGAGAGAGAGAGAGAGAGAGAGAGAGAGAGAGAGAGAAATAGAGTAAGGGAGAGTGACAGATAAGGAAAGAAAGATAAAAAACACATATAAGGAGGGAAAGAGAGAAAGCATTTCAAAGGGAGTCAGCTCCCTTTTGATAAGGAGCAGGCTCTTCAGAGAGTGGGCTCATAAAGCCTGTTCATTTGCAAACAACACATTATTATAGCAAAGCAGCGTTACAAACTACTCAGAGTTGGATATGAACATCTCAGTTTTGTTATTATCGCCCTGAGGTAGCCCCCCCCCCTCCAGTAGGTTGTTTTATTCTGCCCTCAGATTGATAGCCTCCCCCCATATCACCCCAAACTATTGATCGATCCGAACCTGATTACCCCCAGGCTCTCAAAACACACTCAATAACTTAACGACTGGGGGCGAGCGATAATATAGTGCTAATTTAATACGTAACGCTTGTTTTTTCACCAATTTGGGCCGGCGGCCATTTTGCTTTCCACTTTAGCATCGAGTGGGAGCGCCCAACCACAAAAAACTGCTTGAATCATTTGCTAATGATTTAAGAACAAACTTTACTTTTGGAGTAAAAGTGACCAAGGTGGTGCCTGGGGGCACCTGGTAGTCCACTAAGAACACCTGAGTAGCCGGCGGAGGCAGTTCTGAAAATAGATCACTAGTGATGAGTCTTGGCATATTCCAAATTAAATCAAATATATTTGCAATGCACTTTTCGGAGAAAAAGTGCCACTGGAGGAAATGTAACTTCTAACTGAGATCTCGGTTTTTTTGCCTTATTTCCATTTCCATGTCTCTTTTTCTTTCTTTCATTCATTCTGTCTTTCTATCGCTTTGCCCTTCTGCTCTCGTTTTCTTCTTTTTTTCTCTCTGTCTTTCTTTATCCCTCCTTTCTTTCTGTCTCTACTCTGTCTTTTTCTTTCTTTCTTTCTCTCTCAGTCTTTTTCCTTTTTATGATTTTTTTAACTCTGTCCTTTGTCTACCTTTCTCCTATGTCTCTCTTACTGTCTTTCCGTATTTCTTCATCAGTCTTTCTTTTTCTCCCTTTTCTTTCTCTCTCTATTTGTATCAATGCATTTATTGTCTCTTCTATCTCCTTCTCTTTTAGGCTCCATCTTTCTCTGTCTTTCTCTCTTTCTCTCTATTGTGTTTAGCTCTACCCCTCTTTCTTTCTTTCTGTCTTTCTCCTTATGTCGCTCTCTTTTGTCTCTTTACGTTCATTTTTTCTTTCTATACTTTTCTCTTATTTTTCTTTCTCTCTTTCTCACTTTTTTTTGCTTAAAATGACACAACGTTTTTTTTATTTTTTAACAAAATGACAATTTTTAAACAACCCAACCTAGGGGCGTGAATTTTTTGTGGTCTTTTATTTTCAAAGTAAAATTAATTTTTTAGGTTTGTTGAATTTTAAACGAGACAATCTGTGATATTTTTTGTCCAATATGACCTAAAACTATTTTTAAACAAAACAACCCAAAAACTCAGTCAATTTATTCCTAGTAGTAGATCGGTTCACTGTTTACGCAAATCGGGTTGTTTTGAACCCTGATGTTTTGGAGAGTACAATTTCGATCTCAGTTTATTTTATTTTTTCAGATGATTTCAGTATTTTTTTTCACATGTTCTTTTTTGAAAGTACATGCAGTATATTTCATTGTATTCCTTAAATTGGTGGCACTAGCTTACACAGCAAAATTGAACCTTCCTTGCGGTCAATAAATATTTCAGATGGTCAATATTTCCATTTCATATGTTGCCGCTGAACGCAACAGACAAATGAATAGGACGACAGGGAAGTCCAAGCCAGTGTGTCTCATTAAACACGTCTCACAGGAGAACAAAGCGCGACGCTATCTTCAGGTGCTTCCTTTTCAAATAGCGGGATTTGTGTGGGGACTTCCCCCACAAGTGGATTTGGCCGCTTTTCATTTGTCAACAACGGTCACTTCATCCTTAAGCTTAATGTAGTCCTTAAGCTCAGGATGAAGTCCTCAGCTTTGTCTCTGGATAAGGACATATCTGTGATATAAATATATATATATATATATATATATATATATATATATATATATATATATATATATATATATATATATATATATATATATATATATATATATATACAGTGCATCCGGAAAGTATTCACAGCGCTTCACTTTTTCCACATTTTGTTATGTTACAGCCTCATTCCAAATTGTATTAATTTGATCTCTTATCTCAAAATTCTACACAAAATACTCCATTATGACACTGTGAAAAAGTTTCTTTTTTTACTTTTTTTGAATTTATTAAGAATAGAAAACTAAGAACTCACATTTACATAAGTATTCACAGCCTTTGCCATGAAGCTCAAAATTGAGCTCAGGTGCATCTTTTTTCCACTGATCATCCTTGAGATCTTTCTACAGCTTAATTAGAGTCCACCTGCAGTAAATTCAGTTGATTGGACATGATTTGGAAAGGCACACACCTGTCTATATAAGGTTCCACAGTTGAGTGTGCATGTCAGAGCACAAACACCAAGCATGTAGTCAAACGAACTGTCTGTAGACCTGCGAGACAGGATTGTCTTGAGGCACAAATCTGGGGAAGGATACAGAAAAATTTCTGCTGCTTTGAAGGTCCCAATGAGCACAGTGGCCTCCATTATTCGTAAATGGAAGACATTTGGAACCACCAGGACTCTTCCTGGAGCTGGCCGGCCTTCTTAACTGAGCAATCGGGGAAGAAGGGCCTTAGTCAGGGAGGTGACCAAGAACCCGATGGTCACTCTGTCAGAGCTCCAGCGTTCCTCTGTGGAGAGAGGAGAGCCTTCCAGAAGGACAACCATCTCTGCAGCAATCCACCAATCAGGCCTGTATAATAGAGTGGCCAGACGAAAGCCACTCCTTAGTAAAAGGAACATGGAAGCCTGTCTGAAATTTGCCAAAAAGCACCTGAATGACTCTCAGACCATGAGAAACAAATGTCTCTGGTCTGATGAGACAAAGATTGAACTCTTTGGTGTGAATGCCAGGCGCCATGTTTGGAGGAGACCAGGCACCGCTCATCACCAGGCCAATACCATCCCCACAGTGAAGCATGGTGGTGGCAGCATCATGCTGTGGGGATGTTTTTCAGCAGCAGGAACTGGTAGACTAGTCAGGATGGAAGGAAAAATGAATGCAGCAATATATAGAGATATCCTGGATGAAAACCTGCTCCAGAGCGCTCTTGACCTCAGGCTGGGGCGAAGGTTCAATTTTAAGCAGGACAACGACCCAAAGCACACAGCCAAGATATCAAAAGATTGGCTTCAGAACCACTCCGTGAATGTCCTGGAGTGGCCCAGCCATAGTCCAGACTTGAATCCGATCGAACATCTCTGGAGAGATCTGAAAATGGCTGTGCACAAACGTCTCCCATCCAACCTGATTAAGCTTGAGACTTATTGCAAAGAAGAATGCGCAAAACTGCCTAAAGATAGGTGTGCTAAACTTGTGGGATCATATTCAAAAAGACTTGAGGCTGTATTTGCTGCCAAAGGTGGATCAACAAAGTATTAAGCAAAGGCTGTGAATACTTATGTAAATGTGATTTCTTAGTTTTCTATTTTTAAAAAATTCCAAAAAAGTAAAAAAAAAAAACTTTTTCACATTGTCATAATGGAATATTTTGTGTAGAATTTTGAGATAAGAGATTAAATTAATTCAATTTGGAATGAGGCTGTAACATAACAAAATGTGCAAAAAGTGAAGCGCTGTGAATACTTTCTGGATGCACTGTATATATATATATATATATATATGTATGTCCAAAATAGGAGATAGCAACTGCTGACATTCAGACAAGAAAGCGCATCACCATACATGGAGGGTTTCACGGCAAGTCCACCACCCTAAGTCTAGAGACTGAGTAGGAGTATCTATCTATCTATCTATCTATCTATCTATCTATCTATCTATCTATCTATCTATCTATCTATCTATCTATCTATCTATCTATCTATCTATCTATCTATCTATCTATCTATCTATCTATCTATCTATCTCTAGTGAGCATTAATGCCACTGTCCAACATGAAACATTGAAAATCGAAGAGTACATCAAATAATGCCCCAAATAAAGACCTGTGAGTTTATTTCAGGCAGCAACACCCTCATGAGAGTGCAGAGGAGGAAGAGCAGACATCCTGGAAGGACAAGCCCCTTCATGGGTTGTATCCCTGCCAGATAGAGGAGGTGGCTGACATCAAGAAATCCTACCACTGGTTTGAATGTGCAAGACTGACAGAGAGCACAAAAGCCCTGATCATGGCAGCACAAACACAGGCCATAAGCGCAAGAGCCATAGAGCTTAGGGTCTACCATATTAGATCAGACCCAAGATGGAGACTGTGCAAAGAACTCCTGAAACATTCTAGCACATTGTGGCAAGGTGTAATATGCAAGCTTGATCAGCGTACATGGAGAGGCACAACCAAGTAGATGGGATATGCAACCAGTATATTAGATGTGGTCATCCAAGCTGACGCCAACAAGTACCCAGGGTTAAAAGAGCAGCTGGAACAAATGTGGAAGGCCAAGGCCAGTATGGTCTCTGTGGTAGTGGGGGCACTTAGAGCAGTATACTAAAACCGTAAGAGAGGCTCCAACGGATCTCAGGAACAACATCTGAAATCTCAGTCATGTTGAGTGCAGTCCAATGAGCAGCTAAGGTACTGCATTGAACCCTCAAACTACCAAGCCTCTGCTAGAGGACCCGAGTCTGAGGATGATACAGACCCCACCCCATGAGGAGGAGATATTTTGTTTCCATGGTGCAGTGGTTAGCACGTTCACCTAACACGCGAAAGGTCTGGTTTGAGATCGCGAAACATATGTTGGTCTGGAAAGGGATGGGCGCCACCAGGCTATACCTGCCCAAGACACACGACAGGAAATAATGTGCCCCTACGACTCTAGTGGTTGAGGAATCCATCCAACCAATCATTGCATTATAGTTTATCAGTAAGGTACCAAATGCCGCAGCGAGGCTTTTAACTAGGACAAAAAAGTCCGATCACATCACCCCAATTTTGGCTAACCTGCATTGGCTCCCTGTTAGCCTAAGATGTGATTTCAAGGTTTTCTTATTAATATACAAAATCATACATGGACTTTCCCCCTCATATCTTTCAGATCTGATTTCCCCTTATGTTCCGGCCCGAAGCCTACGTTCTGAGAGCGCCGGTCTTCTGGTGATCCCAAGAGCCAAGAAGTGTTCCGCAGGTTCGAGAGCGTTCTCCATCCGGGCACCGGTGCTGTGGAATGCTCTTCCCCCTGAGATCTGATCTGCAACCTCAGTGGAAATGTTTAAATCTAAGCTTAAAACTCACTTCTACTCTATAGCATATGAATAACCTAAACTGCTTATGTGTAATAACGTGTGAAGCCCTTTGAGACTCTTTGTGATTAAGGGCTATACAAATAAAAATGAATTGACTTGACTTGACTTAAGTAAAGAAAAAAAGTATGCATCCTTCACATTTTGTTACATGATGCGCAAAATCCTAACAAAACTGCTCCTCAATGATATTTATCTATTCATTTTGTATATCTGGCATCATAAACAATTTCAAAACTGCAGTTTTGTCTTAATGATGCCACATTTGATGCCCAGAAGAAACTTTGCGTAGAGAGAAAAAAAAAAAACAGTAAATGGGTGCATGCATGAGCGAGGGGGTATGACATGTTGGAGTTTTCATGATGGGATGGATGCAGACGGTGAACTAACCGCACCGTGCTGCTGCTAGTCTCCCGGTCGGGGTGATGAGATGCTTTGCGTGCGGCGAGACGGGCTCTCTCACGCCCTGCAGGACGGACTACTGGAAGGCGAGAAACAATTGACAGGCTGTCAATCACTTATCAGAATCTAGCCCCCCTCCCTCCATGAAAACGATTATCGGAAAGCGTTCCTTGTTGTCTCGTCCAGAAGCTTCTGAATAGCTTGTAAAAGGCACGTCTTGCACGTCTTATTGGCTTGGCTTCTTTTTTTATGCCTTTTCCGTTTTTCCCAGCGTTTTCTTCGATACAAATTAAGATGAAGCGGTTAATTTCACACTAAAGACTGGTTAAACGGAAACACTGACTAGATGATACATAGGTAGGTGGATTGATTGATTGGTGGAAAGAGAGAGAGAGAAAGAAAGTGAGAGAGAGAGAGAGAGAGAGAGAGAGAGAGAGAGAGAGAGAGAGAGAGAGAGATTGAGTGATGGGAAAGAGAGAGGTACATATAAAGAGATGGAAAGAAAGATGGAGAAAGGTAAGATGAATTTACTAAAAGGGAGAAAGGCGTGGAGAGAGAGAGAGATACATTGAGAGAGAGAGAGAGTTAGATGCGAGAGAGCTACATTTGAGAGAGAGAGAGAGTGTGAGAGATGGAGTGACAGGTAGAGAAAGAAAAATGTATCGATTGATGGGCAGAGGGGGATAGTGAAGAAATAGGGAAACTCAAAGGGAAGTAAGAAAAAGAGAGATCGAGAGAGAGAGAAAGAGAGAGAGGGAGAGAGAGAGATTAAGTAAAGTGAACAAGTGTTTATCTACTTCATGGATTCTCATGATGCATTATGTCCCTCATTCTGATTGGCTACACAGTCTCACCACTTTTTATGCTACAGTAGTTATTTGTAAAAAAAAAAAAAAAAAAAAAAAAAAATATATATATATATATATATATATATATATATATATATATATATAAAACCTTTAAACGGTTAGTATTTTAAACTTTTGTTTGTGATTGAGCCTGTAAAAATGGTTTATTTAGTCTCAATGAGTAATAGAGTATTTAATTGCTGACTAAACGCCTTTAATATCATAAATTAGAACCTTACAGAAGTCACATACACAAAACATGGCAGACTTAACATCAACTAATTTCTTTTGTCTTTCCTGCACACATTTTCAATCACACAAATCAAATTTACCTCCCAATTATGGGATCGAAGTCCACGCCAAGAGTAGAAAATTGTATTATTTTTCCTGTGTTTTATGTGTGGCGGGGAACAATTGCTATCAAATTTTGCAAATCTCCCTTTTCAGATATGAATAATCACAGCACGTTGTCTGTTTGCAGAAACCAGACAAGAAATTAAAAGGAAGCAAGGAGAGGAGAGCCGATTGGATCGGTATTCAGATAAGCTTGAACAATGTAAAGTGCTCAAAAACACATACACAAAGCCAACCCGATGACATCACTACATCAAATGCTGATTAGAATTTGCCGACCTCGGCAAAAATTCCCTCTAAAGGAGTAGTTCTTAACCGATCCTTACTTACAAACTACAACCAAAATCTAAGAAATAAATCCACTTTTCAAATGTATTGAATTCAAAGATTTTAACCAAAGATGATAGAATATAATCGCCTTTTGACCAGCAAAACCAACCCGACTTAAAGTACCGTATTTTCCGCACTATAAGGCGCACCTAAAAATCTTAATTTTTTCTTCAAAAGCTGACCATGCGCCTTATAATACAGTGCGTCTTATTTATGGATCAACATTAAATCACAAGGTCTCGCAACTTACCCAACAGGCTTTATATTTTCCCGGTATCTTGTTTTAGAAGGATCTTGATGTTGCTGTGATGAGTTGAGTGAACTAAACTCAATTCCAAGTGTTTATTGTCATATGCACAGTAAAGTTGCGAGCGAAAAAGAAAATAGAAACTAAGAAATGTTTGGCATTTCTTGAATCCCAAGACTTTAACCTTCCGAATGATATTTGAAATGATGCATTTGAGTGACATCGTACGGACACCGCATCCGCACGTGTCTACGACACGTATTTGCTTCTTTGCAAGCTTTGGGAATGTTAAGGGGGTAATCAGTTGGACTGAATCATCTGACTGTTTTGTCGACGTTCCCATTGTAGCGCCTTATAATCCGGTGCGCCTTATCTATGGAAGATATAGGACCAAAAACTATTTTTTGGGGGTGCGCCCTATAACCCGGTGCGCCCTATAGTGCGGAAAATACGGTAATATAGTCCCTTTAAAGGCACACCGTGTATATTTTAGCCACTCCTAGTGGGAAAAAAAACGAATTTGGAATATAAACAATATTGATTTAAATCATAGGAAATAACTCAAACATAAATGTACATGTTTAATCATGATTGCAGGTTGAAAATTTAGCATTTATTTGACGCAACATGATTGTCAGCCACCTTTCTCTTACACGTACCCGAGAAAACCCCAAAAGGTTATTAAAGGTTTTTCATGAAATGAGAAATAAAAATGTTGGAGTTGGGTCACTTTGAGTCTCTGTAGTTTGTATTCATCCATGTGCTTTGAAGTACTCGTTTTCAGTTGCACGGCACAACACAGCGACATCTAGTGGTGAAATCATACAGACTGTCCCTTTGATACTGAATTAGCTGATTTCCTAATAAAATCCAAAACATTTTATTTCAGTGGCTTTATGGCACTCATTTTTGGCTGCACCAAACAATATAGCGACATGTAGTGGTATAAAAATGCACAGAGTCACTTTATTGTGCAATTAGCTGCACTTTCAATGAAACCCATAATGTGTCAAATTAACTTTTCCTGTCTTTTTTTGTGTGAAATAGTGGTGTCAGCTGGCGGTTGCAGGGCATTAACGCCATCTATTGTTAAAGGGACGATGTGTAATATTTAGTGCCTCCTAGTGGTACAAAAAAACTTTCAGTCCGTAAAAAAAAAATATTTATTCTAATGCTAGGCAAAAATGCATGAACTGTCATACTAATGTTAATTTTTATTTCAAAAAAATCACAGGTCGAGAAATGTATTTGGTTTTTTTTTACACTGTGGAATCCCCACTTAGGTCCCCGCCGTGTTTGTCTGCCATCCTGCCTCCATGCTGGGCAGTGTATCACTGGCCCTCACTCGTACCAGACAACACAGTGCCATCTATTGGTCCAATATTACACATTGGGGCTTTAAGAAGTATGAATGCCCCTCAGTTATTCTTTTTTTCTTTTTTGTCACATTATTTTGCCAAGGCAAAGACCTGCTACCCACTGAAAACAGGACCCACTTTTGGGTCGCGACCCGCCAGTTCAGAAAAACTACTCTAAAGAATATCTGCACCATGTGACTGCTGGTTTTGCACAGAGCTACATTGGGATGATGGGCTGTTTTTATCAGACTCTGCTTACCTGGAAGATTTTCATGCATGCGTCTTACTCGGCCATTTTTGCTAGCCTTATCAATTATTAAGCCTCTGTATTGATCTTTGGACTCGCCGGCCTCTATCGTGCACAAAGCGCCGACCCGACTGGATCGATGGCATCTATCTGCCTTGCGTTTCGTTTCCACACCTCTTTAGTTTCATCGTCTTCTCTCCTTTGTTTTGTTTTTAAGCTCCGCCTCCAACATGGCCGACCATCCTAATGTTGGCTTCCTTATAACTGAGCTAAGGTTTCTAAGATTAAGTCAATGGGCTTGCATTTTTATGACGTTGCAGCAGAGTGTGGAGGGATGGAAGGGTGAGGGAAATGTATGGAGAGAGAAGGAAGGGGGAGAGTATTGATCGCCAATGTGCAAAGCCAGGCAAACATAAAAAGGAGCTGCTAACAACATTAATGACACTCAAAGGCTCCTCTATCTTACCTATGTCCGAAAATCTAAAAACAAACTATAAACAGATAATTCTGAAAAACTAAAGTAACTATGCCCAAAATTAGAAGGCGTATATTCTGAAACCTGTTCTTTTTATGCGAATGCAGTATGCTTTAGTACCCAGGCACACCAGGAAAAATTGATCATTTGTTAAACATTAAAAAAGGGATTTGTATTTAGTTATTTTCCTTTTTTTTTTTTTTGTCGGGGGGGCACTCATTTCTACCAAAAGTAAATATTAATCCTATCATAAGAAAGGTAATTTGCATCTTTATATATTAGGAGAAAAGATTTTAGAACGGATTAAACAATTTTGTTACTGTATATGCCTAGGACTGCTCAAAATAGTTGCCGGTCCACAAATGGCCCTCGGGCTAAGGTTTGCTACACTGCTGAGTGAATCAGGCTGCTTTCTCTGTCCCAGTCAGTAAAATATCATGACATAAGCTTCACAAGCTAAAACATCACAATCATGTAAGAACGCAGATTTCATTAAGATCTTGTCAGAAATTGATTTTTTTTTAAATTAAATTTAATTTCTATTTGAGAGCAAAAAGAAGCAGGCCACTATTTGTAATCACAATAGTCTTCATTTTGCAACGTTGACCAGACTAAATACTTGTTTCTTATTTCGAAGACAGTCCATTAAATGGAATCTAAATAAACATGCAAGTGGATTGCCGCCCATTGATTCAATATAGCATCCAAATATTCCCAATAAATTGTATTTTTTTTCATAATCAGAATACATTATTGCATCGTCAGCTTAAGTGAGTGGCATTATTTGACAGTCTATAAAGGTAAACCCAAAGAAACATGCATGTAGACCACCGAATAAGGATTACATTTATAATCCAAATATTCCAAATCAACTGTCCAAAAATATCTCAGCGAGTGTTTTTTTACTGTTTTGCATTTTTAAGCATCATGAAAAGTGTTATGGTGAGTTCACAACGAGATCGGAACTGCAATACTGATCAGGCCGGCCAGGATGCCCAACGATTATTTAAATGGTGCGTTTATGGATGTGGGGAAAAACACAGTCGTGCTGTTCGGAAGTTAAGATAGTAAATGAGCTGTGCTGCCGAAATTACACAGAATTGAGTTGTGGTGATTTTTATGTTTTTTAAAAAAAAACATGTATTTTTTTCTCTTTTATTGACGATCTTATTTGTTGTTTTGTACAATATGACACCCATTTTGTATTTGTTTTTGGAAAGGGAATGTCAGAACAAAATGCCTCTTTTTCGTCCGAATCCCAGTTGTATTGGGTTAGACTTCATGACACATTCATATTTTGATGGGTTTTTTAGGCTGTTTTGTTTTGGGAGCTGAGGGTCTTCAAAATAAAACGACCCCGTTCAAAGAAACAACCCAATTTTGACCTGGTTTGGACAAAATTACTAATTTTTCCCATTGTTGTTTAATTTGAAATGCCCCCATTTTGTTTGATTTGGATGAGATATGTTGTTTTATTTATTGGTTTATTCATTTATTTATCTAAATATGTCATTATCTAATTATGTTTTTATTTTGCTTTGGTCGGGGAGTAAGTATAAATATTACTCAATTTGTTTAAGGGGAAAAAAAGGTATAAAAAAAACTATTTAGGTTGTGGGGCAAAATAGTAGAATTTTGAGGTAATTTGGACAAATTTTGTGGTGTTAAATGCCATGTTTTTTCTGGACGTTGATGTAGCTTCAAAAATAAAATAGTGTGTTTTTGACTAAGTAACTCAATTAAATAACTCAATTTTTATGTAATTTCTTTCAATTCACCATTGCCGACTTTTTAAAATGATCCATTATTTTTATTTTATCTTGGAAAAATGATTTCTTTATTTTGTTTTATTGAACGCTTTTTCCCTTTGCATTTCAAAACTAAAATTCCCAAATTTATATTTGGGGTTGAAATAACACAATTTGGAGGTGGTTTGGGGAAATAAAATGACCCATTTGGGTTGTTTTGTGAGCTGGGGGTGGCTTCAAAATAAACCCACCCAATTTAAGTTTTAGGGGGAATAGCACCATTTTGACTCAAGTTTGGGGGTATTTCCAACAATATTCCATGTTGATGTTTTATCTAATGTAGTCCTCTTTTTTAATTTGGTTTTGTTTTATTTTGGAGAGAGGTATTGTTTTTCTTCTTTGTATTTGCTCATTTGTTAAATTTAACAACATGTATGACTTTAGAAGAATTACTGTAACACAATTTTCGGGGGGTTGAGACAAGATGACTCAATTTTGGGACGTATTTTAAATGAAATGACCTTTTTTTTGTTTTCAGGTATGTGCAAAACAAAAGAATTTTTTAGTGGAGGGGGTTCTTTATTTCTTTGTTGTTGCTTTTGTTTTGTTTCTTGAGGGTTTGCATTGTCTAATGAAGGTCATGCATGCAACGTCAATGCAATGTTCCAAAAACGGCCTGTGTTTTTGATTCCGAAACACTCGCCAGTGGACTGCATCTTTTTTCCCCAATCACAATCAATTTCTGCACCGTTATTACCTGCCAGCCTGAGCGCCGACATTCTCTGGAACTCTGGCTCCTGCAGCCACTTCCACATACGGCGGAAGGTCTCTCGTCCGGACTTGAGCTTACTCCAAGGCTTGGGGTTTCTCAGCAGGTCCGAGAGGGTCCCTTGGGATCGACTGAGGATCCTCTGGGCGAAGATGGCCTGCGGGATGGAGTAACGCTTTAACTCGGCCGTGATCCTCTGCGCCACCTCCTTGGTGTTGATCTCCTCAGCTTGGATTGTCGAACCCGACACGGCCGCTAAACCCGGACCCCCGCTGTGTCGATCGCGATCCCCGAGCATGGGCTGCGAGTGCAAGTGCGGGTGATGATGATGATGATGATGGTGGTGCATGCTATTAAGGTTTGAAATCATTCCGTGTCCTCCTAAACTCCTCGCCAGGTGCTCCTGCTCACGGGATAATATAGACGCGTGGGATTCAAACCCCGATACAGGAGACAGCATTTTTGCTTCCTGGAGGTGTGCGGTGGTGCTGTAAGACGACATCGGTTGCTGTGACGTGTGGAGCGAAGCGTGCGGCATCCCGGACATCTCCTTAGGGTAAGAGTTGTAGAGATTCCCGTGCATGGGGGCCAAACCCGCGCGGTGGTCCTCGCGCATGAGTGTGAAGCTCCCGCTGACGTTAGCGGAGGAGAGTCGCTGATGATGCGGGTGGGAGAACTTCTCAGCCACGGTGGAGATGGGGGGCAAATGCTGGAGCGGGGCCAGGGTGGTGTAGTTGTCGCACATGGCCGGGTGCAGGTACTCGTTGGAGTTCTCCAGGTGGTTCGGCATCCGTGTGTTTCCGGAGCCCAGGTTTCGAGAAGCGGGCGAGTTGGGCCGAGCGCTCATCAGGTTCCCCACTTGGGGGTGCGAGGGGAGGCCGTGGAGGTTCTCCATGCCGAGCTCCATGCGTCCCCGCCCTCACCCGTTAATTAAAAGGCAGGAAGGAAGATCCATGGATTAGGAAGGTTTGGTTCGGCGGGGTGGAGGCGCCTAATCGCTGGTTTGGTGGGGCTTTGAGCGCGCAGCGCGAACGGAAGAGGTTATATCTCATCTCTAGTCCAAAAGCGCTCCCGTTTGCGCGTGCACGAGAGGTGCAGGGACGCGCAGTTCGTCCAGCCGTTTGCGCATTTCTCCCTCCTCCTCTATTGCTTTTAAACGCGCACTTGGAAATTAAGTTCGCCACGCTAGATTTATTGCACTCTTGAAATGTGGACTAAGTAGTAAAATAACATCACAAAATATTTCATACGATGAAATATTTTAACCAAAAATCTGACCCTCCCTCTCGTTTTTAAATGCACACTTAGAAATAAAATTAACCTCTGCACATTTAAAAATGTATACTTATAGTGTAATCACAATTGCATATATTTTACACGATGGGGTATCTCATTACCAAGCACATTAAAAGCGAGAGTGAGGGCGATGAGGAATTTACAATTGATCTATTTATTTTTTTGTTTGAAATATGTTTATTGTACAAAATTCCTGAAAAAATATTCTGTTGCAATCTTGAATAAATACACTCCTCAGAACACACTTTAAAATCGTAATAATTCCACTGTGACAAATTTGATATCCAAGTGCACATTTAAAAGGTGATGAGAGTAGAAAAAATATTTTTTGTTAAAACATTTTAAATTAAATATCATACAGTATTTTGTGATATTATTGCAATAAACACACTCTTCAGAACACACTTTAAAAGCAGAAAAAGTCCACAATGGCGATTTAAGTTTCAGAGCGTGCATTTAAAAGCTAGAGGAGAGGGTGGGAACAGAAATATTTTAATTTAAATATTTCAAATTAAATATAGTAGTGTTTGATTTTTTAAAATGTGATATTATTTTGATGAACAAACTCAAAAACCATTTTGTACACGTTATAAATCCACGGAGGCGACTTTAACTTCCAAGGCACTTAAAGCGAAGGGAGGGGGTGGGCTCATAAAAATGTATTTTAGTTTTTTGGGTTGTTGACACATTTCAAATTCAATGTTATATACTTGAATAAAGTACTTTGCTATTTTGATGAATACGCGTTAAAGTTATAAATCCACGGAGGCTAATTTATTAATCAAGTGTGCATTTAAAATCCAAAGGGATCCTGCATGGGTTCAAACGATTTTTTTTTTTAAATAATTTAAAATAAATGCATTATTGAAACTTGACATTTACTTAAAATGGAATTGTGTTAATCCATTTACATTAAATAAATAAATGTGTTGCTGTCTAGATCATATTATCTCTTAACCCTTCTGATGTCTTCAGGTGAAATGACATGCCACTGTGTTGTTAAAAACAAACAAAAAGTCCCCAAAGCTATATTTGGTTCAACTTTAAATGATCAGAATTCTCATGCATTGGTCCCAACAGAAGAAACCTGAAATAGTAGTTTTTATACACATTGTCATGTTAATCGTATGGAAAAGTACAAGGTGTGTCCTTAAAATGAGGACAACGCAAGGATTAACTTTCATTTTTTCAGTCATGAATTTGAACAACACTTACGGGTGTGAAATTTTTCCAAGCGTAAAACTTGACTAAACCTCCTCAGTGCAGTGTAGAGCAAAATGATAAGTCAAGTCAAGTCAAGTCATTTTTATTTGTATAGCCCTAAATCACGAAGAGTCTCAAAGGGCTTCACAGATTGTTACACTATATTACACAAACTATTTTCAACCGACAAGAGGAGTAGGTTATTCGTATGCAATGGAGTAGAAGTGAGTTTTAAGTTTAGATTTAAACATTTCCACTGAGGTTGCAGATCGAATCTCAGGGGGAAGAGCATTCCACAGCACCGGTGCCCGGATGGAGAACGCTCTCGAACCAGCAGAAGACTTCTTTGCTCTCGGGATCATCAGAAGACCAGCACTCTCAGATCGTAGGCTTCGGACCGGGACATAGTGGCAGATCAGATCTGAAAGATAAGAGGGAGCAAGTCCATGTATGATTTTGTACAATACTAAGAGAACTTTGAAGTCACATCTTTGGCTAACTGGGAGCCAATGCAAGGGCCGCTTTATACTTTAACGCCTGTTAAAGAACTGATAACGTCTGTCGGAGTAAATTTAACCCTGAAATTTAAATTAATCAATTAAATCAATACTGGCAATTTCATTGTGTAAAAAAATTAAATGAAATGAAATGATCTGCATTTATATAGTGCTTTTCAAGTCAATGACTTCCCAAAGCGCTTTACAGTGTGCTCCACATTTCCCAATAGCGGCATTGCAGCCATGTAGGGCGCTAACCTGCTTATTGGGGGTATTAGGGGTTCAGTGTCTTACCCAAGGACACTTCGACATGTAACACGGACGAGCCGGGATTCGAACAGGGATCCCTTGATCCCGAGACGAGCTACCTACCTCCTGAGCTACTGCCGCCGCCAAAATAACATCAAAAGACTTTATTGGAGTTTGCAATATTTTTTTCAAATATTTCAGAAAATATTTGGAGGGACCTGTAGCGCCTACCGGAGGTGGGAAGTGTCTTTTATAATGTCTCTGTCTCTGCTACAGTAGCGCAAGCCAGCGATGTCCCCTACACTACAGTCTTGGCATGTAGCAGCCAATTATTTTTTGGGCCGTGTTGATTATTCTGTGTATGATTCTCCTGTCCTCGGCTGTGCTCCCAGCATACCACATGGTGATGTTCTATGACAGAATGCTCTCCACTGTGGCTTTGTCAAACGACACTCGCAGTTTAACAGGCGGTTGGAGAGAAAGTCGTTAATACAGCTGCAGATGGTGTAGAGGAGAGCCCATGGTGAGAGAGTTACTCCACCAGATTCTCGGGGACAATGCTGTTTAACACAGAGCTGAAGTCCACGAAGAGGATTATGTCATAGCTCCACTTCCTGAGGGTTCTCAGGAGGTACCACCTGGAATAGAAGATTTTAAAATATGTTCTGATTGGTGTTTTTCAGGTAAAATCACAAGACTTTATGGGAATCTGCAATATTTAATACAATCAATGTTACTCTTGTGCATGAGTGGGTAAAAGTTTTGTTTTTATGGACACATTTGAGTTCTCATGATACACAAGTAATCCATGTTTTGACATAAAACTGGAAACCAGTGCTATATGTTTAACGTGGTGGAGCAAATTCCAGCGGCCCTGGGTGGGCTAGGCGCCGCCAGGTTGTACTTGCCCAAGACGCACACATTATAAACGATAACAGCACACTATACACTCAACAGTGGAGAAAGCTGTCAAGAGTTGCATCCTCATTGGTGCCCCAACAACTCAGGCGGTTAAGAGATCCGGGAATAAAATTCAATTAAATGTATTTCAACAACAACAAAAAAAAAAAACATTTTCAGTCCGCACCCCCACCTTCTAATTACTACAAAAGCTCCTTTTTTAGGTTTTCCAAGTCCGTGCTGAGGACAATCGTGCAAACAAACACAAATAAAATGAAAAAATCATCTTGTTATCGGTTCCTGCAAATTCAAGATAAAGTTTTTTGTTGTTTCCCCACTCCAGACTGTATTCTTTTTGCATTTAAAAGCCGTCGTATGGTGATAAAAGTGATCGAAATATCGATTGACAGAGATTAATGACAAGGCTCGGGTGGGAGAGGGGACGGAAGGGTGATTACCGAGGTCGCCAACTTAGGCTTCAGGCACGCCAATGAGATTCCCATAAAGACTTCTTTTCATATGTTTTTTTGGTCACAAACTATAATAATGATACTGCAAACTGACTAATTTTCTCAGCATATTTTTTGTCTTATTTTAAGATCATGTATCTTCCTTTTCTTTTAAACGAGTAGCTTTACCATTCAAAATAAGCAAAATCGTCTTACCAAGCAGACGATTGATTTACTTACTTTATTTATTATGTTGTACAAAAAGTGCACTGGAAAAAAAGAGCTACTTTTATGTTTTTTTTTTTAATTTAATGATATTTCATGTTGTTTTTTTTCTACCAAAATAATAACATTTATTGTTGAAATGAACGAAATTGTCTTATCTAGCAGACGTATGCATGTTTTTATTGTTTTATTTGAATACTTTCTTCACAAAAGTTACAGTGCAGAATCATTTTTAGCAGAAAGTTTTGTTTTACATGTTTTTAATGTCTTCCTTTTTAAAGATACTTTCTTATTTTTCTATTGAAATTATTTTAAAATGAGCAAACTTGTCTATCCCGCAGACCGATGTTGTTTATTTTTTGTACTATTGATAAAAAAAATATTTATAAAGCGATTCAATGATACACCATTTGTTAAATGTGATAATTCTGCTTGTTTTAAGTAAATAAATGTTTGGGTATTTTCAATTTTGTTTTTATTAATGAAATAAGAAAAAAAACATTTAATCTTGCAGATAGTCAATGTATTGGTGGTTTCAAAAAATATAATCAGACAAAAATATCAATTTAGAAAAAGAGCAAAACTCTTGAGATCTGTTAAAAAAGCAAAATTTCTATATCTAAGTATACGTTGCTACATATTTATCCAAGAAAACTAAATGATTATATTTCCCCCCAAAATTATTATAGCAGTTGGTAAAAAAAATACTGACGAATTAGAGAAGAATATTGTAAATGGTAAATGGTAAATGGTCTGCATTTATATAGCGCTTTTCAAGTCAATGAAGACCTCCCAAAGCGCTTTACAATGTGCTTCACACTTACCCATTCACACACACACTCACACACCAATGGGGAGTCAGCCATGCAAGGCGCCTACCTGCTTATTGGGGGCATTAGGGATTCAGTGTCTTGCCCAAGGACACTTCGACATATAACACGGAGGAGCCGGAAATCGAACCTGCGACCTCTTGATCACAAGACGAGCACTGAACAAAACACTAAAAATCTGTTAGATGAGACAATTTTGCTTAGTTTAAGCATCTATTTTGTTAGTGTAGTAGAAAAAGAGTTAAAATATTTCAAAATAAGTGGAACAATCTCATAGTAAAGCAAATTGTTTTTTAGGAAACATCTTTAAATTAACGGGAAAACTATCGATAGATAAGTTGATAAGACATTTTAAATGCATTTACATTTTCTTGTTTACTAGAAAACCAACTTATAATATCTAATTACAAAAAAGTCACGATCCTGTCAGTTGCCCATTGATTGCTCTCACCTGCGTTCATTCCTTCAGCCCCAGCTGCCACTCGTTTCCTAATTATCCCTCTCCCTATTTAAGCGCTTCCTTTCCGGCAGGGGTCATCAGTAATTGATTTTTGGAAAAAAAAAAATATTTAAGTGCGAAAAAATTAATGTTAATTTTTTCGCGGCAAGGCCAATTAATGGGTATTTATTGGATTTCTAGCCATTAATTGGTAATTTAATGGTATACTAGCCGGTGACGACAGGAAATTTTCTATCGATCCAGGATTGGATGACTCCTGCTTCTTTGCATCACTTTCTTTCTTCAAGTGCTGACTTTTAATGTGGCTTTCCAAATTGCTCCAACCGGTGTTGCGCCGTTGGATGCGCTCGGCGCCACATGAGCAGCGCCATTTGCCGTTGACGACATCAATCTGCGTGAAGTACTCTCTAACCATTTTTTCCTTCGGTCCCATAACCGTGCGAAGATTACAATCAATACAGCGTAGTAGTAGTGGTGTACAACGTGTGCGTATGTGCATCCACGACGTACGTGCTTGAGGCAAAACGTGAGCCAATCAACAAGCCCGATTTTGTCCCGACCAAAAAAAAAGCTGCTTTGCAACCACACTACGTACGTACAGCTACCGTGTTTCCCCGAATATAAGGCCGGCCTTACTTCAAAATCATCGTCAAAAATTGAGGTTTTGAAATAAAAATATGTGCGAAAGTAATACATTTTCGCTAAAAATTTCTTAGAAAAGCATTGCCGTTGTTAAATAACGTTGATATCTACGGTTTTCATAGGTAATATGAGCCCGAATATTTTCGCAATTAATGGGTCGCAATAATTACTAATTATTTAAATTTTGCAATAAATGGATTTATGAGTTTAAGCAACCATTCCATTAATTTTTCGCAATTAATGGCATTAATTTTTCACCAATCATTTATTGCTGACCCCTGCTTTCCGGTGACTCTTTGTCAGTCCAACAGCGAATCTCATCACATCCAAAGCAAGCACTTTTGACTCTTGCTCCCGTATTGATTCCCACCTGTTCCTGCATTCTGCAACCTGCCTGCCCACCTTGTCTTCCTGCTTGATTCCTTCCTCGGATTCTTGCTATCGATCCCCTGTCCATTTGCTTCCCATCCACGACCATGCTTCGTTCTCCTATTCCGGCTATCAGACTTGTTCCGATCCACGCTTCGTTCTCCTGTCCTGGCTATTCAACTTGCTCCGATCAACGATCACGCTCTGCTTTACGGCCTCGGCTGTCTGCCTCGCCACTTGTCAATGGCCGCGAGGGCCTTCTGTTCCACCTGCCCAGCGAGGATAAGATTGCTGTTGACTCCGCTCTCCAATATACGGCTTTAGAATATCTCATTAAACTTATAAAAAAATATAGAAAATATATAAAAATATATTTTTAATTACTGGTTAAAAATGTTTTAGATTAGTAACGGTTTGTTTTATGCAAACACACACAATATGCGGGCTTCGCAAAATGTTACTTGTAATTGTTAAATAAATTAACGAGTCACTTACAAAACCGATCAGAAACCGGGGCCGCGTCCAAGCTGTTTGGCCCCCACTTGAGGATTTGATTGGGAAAATTCGATAGTTCGATTATCGACCAGCTCTCAGCACGCTCGCTCTAAATACAGAAACGTTTGCACGCGTTTGTTTTACTTTTTTTCTTTGAAGCAGAAGCTGCACGTCGGAGGAAAATAATCTTACGCACATGGTTATTTTTTTTTAACTACAAAAATATTATTTTTATTTGTATTTCTATATTTTACTTCGAGATTTCCTGCTTTCTGTTTTTGACGTCAAAACTACCCTCGACAAAAACGACACATGACAATGCAACAACAGAGCGACGACAAAGAGGTAATTTATCGATGTTTTCATCGTTTTAATGTATGTATTCATAATTTGTTTCCCTCCCTTATTTACACGGCTGCTGAATGTTTTCCTCGGAGGCCGTAAATGGCTCATTTTGGTGGGTTATTTTGCAGGATAGGGTCGTTTAAAAAAGTTTGAATATATTCAATCTAGATAAGCGTGTAGAAAGTATTAATTGGCGCAGAAAGTTAGATTCAATATTATTACAATTCAATAAATAACAAACTCTTTATCTTAGACAGAATGTAAAATACAGGACTGCTCTAGGTGCGACATTTTCCGATTAAAAAAACTCATATCTGAAAAAATAATAACATTTGTGTCCTCTAAACTTTCAAATCTTTAAATTATTTCTCTTTTTCTATAGCATATGAATAACCTATATTTTTATGTTGACAATATAAGGGGCTGTGTCAAAATAGTCTGTAGTTTGCAATAGTCTTCGATTTGTGCAGCCCTTTGAGACTCTTTGTGATTAAGGGCTATACAAATAAACATTGACTTGTCTTGACATGACTAAAGTTGCAAAAGTTGAAAAAATAAAATCGTTGACGTCATTGTTTTCATATATGTTGTACGATATTGTGATAAAAAGTTTCATCCAAGTAAAATAAAATCTGCAAAACAAAGCTTTAAAAATGTATTGTCAGATCATTTACCTTATATTACTTTGAACGGTTTTATATAATACTAATAAATAAAATGGATGCAAATATACCAAAAAATAAGACAATGAGGAAAAAAGGGAATTAATAAAATGACTAAATACAATCTATACTTTTGAACAGGTTACAGTTGTGTAACTTTTGCAATATCTTTATCGATTTTCTTTTATTTTATAACTTTTTTTATTATTGCATTTTAGTATGGGTCCTAAAGTTGTTATTGTTGTCTGTGGGTCATTGTTTCTGTTTGAGTTTTACAAAGTAGAACAAGGTTTAATATTTTCTATTTGCAGTATGTATGTTTACCTCCCATTAAGATAAGTGTTAGAATAATATTCTGTTAAAAACAAATAACGTTTTTTGTAACCTTTATTTCCTATTTTAAACATTTACGTTTGATCACGCAGGTCAGTAATATTTTCTATAATATTTTAAAAAGGGTCTGTTTGAATCGCTCGACATATAATTAAAGGGGAGGCAATTGCATTTATTTTTAAAATAAAATAAATATTACCAGTGCATTTTTTGAAGTCAAAACAATAATATAGGAAGCAAACTATAAAAGCACAAAATTTGATTGGATTTGTTTTTGCATTGTTATAACTCTATGCATTGGTATTCATTTGTTATTTACGGCATTTTACTTTGAAGACCCAATATTAATAATTTGGTGGGTTATTTTGCAGGATAGGGTCGTTTAAAAAAGTAAAAAAGAAATGTTGTATTTGAAATATGTATGATCTATTTACGATCTGTAGTAGCAAATAACTTAATAATTGTTAAATTCTGATTGGCCATCAAGAAAAATGAAAAAGTTCTTTGTAAGCATCAAATGTTATTTTCAATTATTTGCTTGCTTTTCATAAATGTAAAGAATTGAAGTTAAATCATTTAAAAGAGCGAGAGTCTGAAGTTAAATGTGAATAAAGAGTAGGAAAATCAAATTTGAAATAATCAGTGCATTTTTTCTCAAGTTAAATAAAAAATAATTTGATTAATTTGAGAGCATCACTGATTCATTAAACTTGCATACAAAATATAATGCAGCATTTACTGTGCTACTCATGCCAGAAGATCGGAGGCATGCCATTATACCACTTCCCACGGAACAATCATAAAGATGATTATTATGTTGTGATATAATGATTGACAGTTTAGAAATAAATATGTAAAACGGTGACATTTTCAGGAACCCACGATTAAGAAAGTATCTCCCTCATCTGTGTCTTGTCAGGTGCAGTTGCTAAGCAACAGATGAGACTATCCTTAGGGCTCAATCCATTTTTGTGTGACATTTATCTATATTTGAACGTCAACTTCGTGCTTTAAACAAATAGGAATTTATTTTTGATCGCTTTTGTAAAAAAAAAATCGGGAAATAGCGTCACAGCATCTTATCGTTTTGCGCTTATCTCCCCTATTCAGAGGCCCAGTCGAAAGGGACGCATCGGACTTTGTTGCCCCCTCCTCCAACAAAACGAAAAATGACTCTAAAAGTTAACACATATTTCTTCGAATACAATTACGTTTTATTAAAGCATGGTCATTGGTTGGTTAGCACGCAGCCCCACGTTACGGAGGTTCAGGGTTAGGTTCCAGCTACATGGCTTTAAAATAAGACTGAAATCAAAATTATTAAATTTCAAACGATCACTTTATATGATAAGAGGGCAAGATTGTAATTTTGTTATTTCCTTTTTGTTTTTCTTCCTTTTTTTCTGTCTTTCTCCTTTCATTCTTTCTCTTGCTTTTCTAAATTATTTCAATCCTTCTTTATACATATTGGACTTGTTTCTTCTTTTCTTTCTTCTTTTTCATGTTTCTCCATCTTTATTATAATGTCCTAGTATATCCCTTTTTCTTCTATGTTTTTCTTATTATACTCTTTTATTCTTCTTTCTATTTCTTCCCCCTTTCTTTGTCTCCATCTTTTTATCCGTTTTGCCAATTTTCCCCTCAAATTGTCTTTCTTTATTATATTCCTCTTTATTATTTCTTTGCTCTGTTTCCTTTCATTTTTTTATCTTCTTTCTCGTTTCTAAATTTTTCATATTTCTCACCTGGAGTTTGAAAAAAATAATGAACATTTTAGTCTTTAAAGCTGTAAAGGTGGACAATGTCTTTCTCATTTATTGCTTTCTCATTTTTCGTCTTTCCCCTCTTTCTCCGTCACCCCTTCTTTAATTTAGTCACATTTTCATTATTTTTCCTCCTTATTTCACCTTCTCTCTTCTTTCTAATAGACATCCTTCTTTCCTTTGTCAACATTAGTTTTCAATCGTTCTCCTTTTCGTGCTCCATATTCTTCTTCAACGGAAGTTTTTAAATTGAGGCTTAAGACACACTTCTATTCCAAAGCATATGATTGATGCCCACCTTGTATTCTGTTTTGTCCTGTCTTTTTCTGAGGCCTGCCTGGCTGATACGAAGGAGAAGGATGATTTGGGATGGGTCAGCGGACCGGGGTCTGACCTGCAGCATGTCAACCCCTGCATTTACCAGCTGGCGTCGTCGTTGATGTCATGCTCTTTCCGGACATTTTCAACATCTTACCTAGTGTTTACTATTCTGTGTACAGTAATGCTAATTGTAATTCACCCTGTTCAATCCTGGAAGGGGGATTACCACATGTGAGGTCCTTTCTCAAGGTTTCTCTTTTCTCCTCACACTGAGGTTTTTGAGTTTTTCCTTGCCCGCATGCTGGTTTGCTAGTTTTAAGATCAGGTAATTGTGTAATTTTGTAACTGTAATCCTGTGCAGTCCTTTGAGACATTTTTGTGATTAAGGGCTATATAAATAAATTTGACTTGACTTGACTTGACTTCTTTGTCTTTCTTTCTTCTTTTTTTTCTTTCATTTTTCACTTACCCATTCTCTCTCTCTCTGTCTCTCCCTCTCTCACACACACACACGTAGTCTGTGTTAGTATTGATCAAAAATGATTGTACTTAAAATACTTCAAATGAGCCCATTTGAAGTATTTTAATTGCGATATAAATGCTTATCAGACAATTTGTTAATATTGGAATGAGCCCATCATAAATAATTTGTTTTCTACATTTTTAATTTGTGCTAACCATCTGCTTTTTACAATTAAAAATATTTTGGGAAACATCCTGATCATTTTGCTCACATGTAGTAATTATTACATAACTTCAATTTGCAAAACTAAGTACATAATGCTGTTTTATGTTTTGTTATTCCTTCAAGCATGGTCAGCACTTCTTTCCACACTTCCTACCTGCAGCCTGCATGGGGAAAATCTCTGGGAAAATGTGAGAGATCCGTCACGCTCATACACAACATCGATTTTGGGCGCCAACAAAGACAGGAAGGCGACGATAAAGATGGAGAGCTAAGAAAAGATAAAAAATGAGAGAAATGAGACACATTAGAAAGAGATGGAGAGTGCCAGTCGCTTTTGCAATATAACCTCTCAAATGAAGAAAGGAAGGAAGGGAAAAGAGAAAGGAAGTAAGAAAATGGAAGGAAAGAAATGGTAAGAAACAGAAGGAAGGTGGGAAATGGGAATATGGAAACGGGTGGAAATGTAAGAAAGGAAGGGAGTGGAAGGGAATGGAATGGGAGGAAGACGGGGGGGTTAGGAAGGAATGACATTGTATAGCCGGGGATAGGGGAAAAGGGAAGGAAGGGAGGGGGTTAGGGAAAAAGAAAGAAAAATAAAATTGAGAGGAAAGAGACAAAAACAGGGAGGAAGAGAAAGAAAGAAAAAAGCAAGAGAAAGAAGGGTAGAAAATGAAATAACAGAAAAAGAAAGAAGGAAAAGTAAAAAAAAGGAGATGGAAATAATGAAAGTGAGAACGAATGAGAGAGAGCAAAATACAGGAGGGAAAATAGAGAGAGAAATCAAAAAAGAGAGGGAGAAAAATGAGAGAGTGTAGGGTCGGCGTTAAGGTGATTAGTGTGTGAGGTTCGCGATAGAGAGAGTTGATCAATAATCCATCGATCTCACATTGCAAGTGGCAGGGGAATAGTGGGAACTAGAAGTTGGTGCGGGGGTTGGGGTAGCTGGCTTGACTTTTAAAAATCCTTTATCTGTGACAAATAACCGGCTGAATCGCAACTAACACATTTTCTTGTTCAGACTTTTCCATTTACATAACGTTAGCTTGATTTGCTAAACATGACCAAAGGCTAACTCGTACTTAAATGCCAGCTACCTTTTTGAGGCCCAAAGCCACTTTTTGCCACTGATTTTGAAGAAAACAACTTTTTCTCATAAGGTTTTGTTCAAACCAAAACTCTAAATTTGCATTTTAGCTGCTTAAAAGGGGTGTGGCCTCTTAAAAATCTCCATAATTTACTAATAATGACTACTGGTACGCACAATGATCGTAAAACTCCATAAAATTGTTCTATCAAGTTTACAAATACAAGGACACACAAACAAAAATCCTAACCAAAAGAAAACTCCAACCTAAAATCTGAAACCAAATGTTTATCCCCTAAAAGGAGGTGGCTACACCAGGACCACTAAAACGTCCGATAAAGGACTAGTGGTCTCCAGAATCATAGTAAAACGCCTGAAATAGGTCGTACAAGGTCACAAATATGAAGGCACACACATTTAAACCTTAACCTTAACCACAACTGAAGGCTAACTTAAACCTTTACTTTCAAATCACATTATGAGCCATAAAAGCGGGTGTTGCCACATCAGGACCACCTAATTGTCCTAAAAAGGGGCTAGTGGTCTCCAGAATCATTCAAAACTCCTGGAAATGCTTCTAAGAAGTTCACAAGTAAGGCACAAAAACTTAAACCTTAACTTAACCCCAACCAAAGGCTAACTTAACCCTCAACTCTAAAATCTTATTTTGAGCCTTCTAAAAGGGTGTGGCCATATTAGGACCACCAGAATTTCCTAATAAGACTTTTTACCTGGCAGTGATAGTTAAAATCCTAGAAAATAGTTATAAGTAGCTAACAATTTCACTAGCGCAAAACTCTGTAAGTGTTGTAGATGTTCCTCACCTTTAACTAAGTTTTTAATGTGTGTGCTCCTCCCCTCGGACATTGGCCCGAGAAAATCTTTACGGAGTGGAGAAAGTATCGAGTCGTGTGCGGCGTAGTTAGCGATCCGAGCGTTCCTCGCAAGCGCTCCTCCAGGCTGAAAAATTTGCTAGCGCCAGCCGCTATCGATAGTTCAGCCGCGGGACTTTCACAATCTTTTGTCTTTTAAAGCGGAACATTAACATAGAAACTCAAACTTTTGCCCCGAAGTTTTTAATTTGATGACCCAAGCACATATTTGGGATGACCATACGTTACAAACAACAACAACACAATCAAACAAATAAAACAACTAAAATGAAAAAATGAGAAAATAAAAGAAACCCAAAAACCTGCATTAACAACAACAAATTTGATCAGGAAACCAAAAATAAAACAAACAACCGTATTAAAAACAACAACATTGAAAACAAAACAAAAAAAGCAACAATCAATTACAGTGGAACCTCGGTTCTCGACCCTAATCCGCTCCAGAACCCTGTTCGAAAACCGATTTGTTCGATCACCGAAATCATTTTTCCCATTAAAAATAATGTAAATCGTTTTAATCTGTTCCAGCACCCTGAATGTTTACCTTGAATGTTTAACGTAAACATAAGGCTAACCCTGGCTAATCGTACGTTCGCGTTATCGCAATCTTCCGTACGAAAGATTACGCTAACATGAACGTGTAAAAATAAAAAAATCAGGTCGTTTAACAAGTCATTTAGCACCCGGGTCTCCACAACAAGTGGTGTGCGGTTCATTGGAGAGGGGACTCTGTTCCAACACCCTGAATGTTTACCTGAATGTTCAACATAAACATAATGCTAATCGTACGTTCGCGTTATCGTAATCTTCCGTACGAAAGATTACGCTAACATGAACGTGTAAAAATAAAAAAAAGGATAAAGAAAATAATTATGAATAGGATTTCTTACCTTTGTGGTGGTCAGCAGAAGGCGCAGGTGGACGGTGGGGTATTCCCTAGCAAGATCAGACACTCTACCTTCTTCATATTTTGCTATTATTTCTTTTTGAATGCAATAGTTGTACGCACTGCTTTTCTTTTTTCACCTGTAGCAACTTTGCTGCTTGCACTGACTTTCTTCGGAGGCATAATTAGGGGCTAAAACACTTCGTACACCTATATTAAAAGCGAAAGCAAAACGAAGCACGTCCGCACGCGATAACAGTTGGTCACGAAAAGAGCGATCTACACCCGTACGCCGCTCAGCATCACACCCTAGCGTACCCACTCACGCATTACCGGCGTTCGAACTCCGATTTTTTGACCGAACACCGGAGCAAGAATTTCTCCAAAATTTTGGGTCGGACTCCAATTTGTTCGAACTGAGAGGCGTTCGAAAACCGAGGTTCCACTGTAAATGAATACAATAAGAACTGAATAAACAAAAAAAAAACAATTAAAAAAATAAATAAACGACAACAAATGAAAACATAAAAATAAACTACAAAAATAACACACAAAATAAACAACAACAACAAAATGACAACATACAAAAAAATAAACGACAAAAACATAACATAATTATACAAATAAACAGACAACCAACAAAAGGCAAAAGCAGACAAAAACCAAAACACAAAACTAACAACAACGCCCAAAGAATAAAAACTAAACTAAACTAAACACAAAATATGAACAAAAGAAACAAAAAACACAACAGAAAAATGATCAAAAAACAGATCAATGCTACACAACATAAACAAAATTAACAAAAGAAAACAAAACTTTAAACAATATTAAAGAAAAAACAACAAAAACGAATATAACATTAAACAGAAAAACAACAACAAAAAGAACGATAAACAAAAATTGGCAAAAAGTTGGCTTGTTGCAATTTTTTTGCGAAACAGCTTTTAGTTATGACACCAGTTGCAGTGGGCGGGGCTTGTGTGTCTGTGCCTGCCCAGCAGGATGTTGTTAGTCGTTTCCTTGTGTCATCCACGCAAGGGCAGATCAAAGGTCGAAGGCCACGAGACCCCAGATATAAAAATTTACATAACAGCCCAAAGGGACTGCGTCCAAATAATTGAAGAAGGACGAACTGATTGAACAACTAGTCATTTTTTATTGCCGCTTAGACATGCAGGAAGGAAGGATGTAGAAATAGGGAATCAAAGAGGAAGAAAAGAAGGAAGGAATTAAAGAAAGAAGCAAGAACACAACAGAATAAGCAATCAACAGAGGGAGAAAGGAAGACAGAAAGGAACTTAGGAAAGAAGTAAGGAACCAAGAGAGAAAGTATGTACAGAAGTCTGGAAGGAAGCAAAAAACAAAGGGAGGGAGAATGGAAGGAAGGAAGTATGAAAGTACGAAAGCAGGGAAGCGGGGAAGGAAGTATACAAGGAAGGAAGTATACAAGGAAGGAAGCAGGAATAGAATTATGAAAGAAATGAATTACAAAAGGAATGAAATCTGAAAGGAAGGAATTATGAAAATGTGACAGGCGGAAAGCAAGAAAAGAGCAAAGGAAGTATGGTAGGGCGCATGAAAGGAAGGAAGGAGGATGCAAAGTAGCCGCAAAAGAGACCAAAGACAAGGGGAATCAAGAAAGAAGGTAATTATGGAAGAAAAGAAGAAGGGAAGCTAATAAGCATGAAAGGAAAAAAAATAAGAATGAAGTAGGGAAGGGCAGCACGGCGGCGCAGTGGTTAGCGCTTGTGCGGCACAGTTCATGTCATGGGAACCTGTCGTGGGTTCAAATCCAGCTCCAGACTTCCTGTGCGGAGTTTGTATGTTCTCCCCGTGCTTGCGTGGGTTTCCTCCGGGCGCTCCGGTTTCCTCCCACGTTCCAAAAACATGCATTTCAGGTGAATTGGCCGGTCCAAATTGTCCCTAGGTGTGAATGAGCGAATGAGTTGTCTGTCCCTGTGTGCCCTGCGATTGGCTGGCAACCAGTTCAGGGTGTCCCCTGCCCACTGCCCGGAGATGGCTGGGATGGGCTCCAGCCCCCCCGCGACCCTAATGAGGATAAGCGGTACGGCTGATGAGATGAGATGAGATGAAGTAAGGAAGAAAGCAAGAATGTAAGGAAGGAAAAAGGGGGCAAGCGAGAATGTAAGGAAGGAAAGAAGCAGGTAATTATTCAAAAAAGAAAGGAAGGAAGCAAGGAAGAAAAGAAACGGGCAAGAATGCAAGGAAGGAAAAAATCAAGTACAGAAGGAAATAAGGAAGCAATCAAAAATGCAAGGAAGGGAGCAAGCAAAAAAGGACCGGAAGGAAGTAAAGAAGCAAGAAAATAAGTAAAGAAAAAAGCGAGAATGCAAGGAAGGAAACAAGAAAGTATGTAAGTGTAGGGCAGTTCATGAAAAGTGTCCCTAGGAATACGCCTTCACTCTTTATTGTTTTAGTATTCCCTTACAATGTAATCAGGTGGTTTTATTTTATCCGTTTGGAGACCCCTTATTTTACCAATGTCTTCTTTTGCCGCTATTCATGTGTCAGTGTTTCTTTTGGAGTGATAAAGTCTTCAACGTCTTCATTTGTTGTCAATGTCAAATCTTATTTTAACACGCTGTGTATAAGATTTGCGTTCATAATTTAGTGCTGTTAAGATAAGTTCACACGTTTTGTTATGTAAGTCAAGTTTAGAACGCATAGTGTTTTGTTATTGATGATTATTATCTGAAAAAATTGTAAGGAGTGTTTGTTTTTGGATTGATAAGGAATTTAAAGCGAACGTCTCAGCCGCATCTCGACATCCACAAAACATCAACAACCAGAAACACGACGCAGACTCTCCAAGTGTGAAGGTGGCCGATTCAGCGAAGAAGGGTTACATAAAAAGGAAAGCGAGAAAGAAACAGAAGAAAGAAAGCAAGGGAGGAACGAAACAACAAAAACAGAAACCGGGAAGGAAGTAGAGAAGCAAGTTGCACTTGAAACTACTTTTTTTTTTAACTTGTTGCACCTGAGAGTTTCATTTGTTTGAATGGTAGTTTAATTTAGCTTTTTTGCGAGTAAATTGGTCGCAGTTGAGCCGTGCCCTTTTTGGAAAATTATCACTATGCTGAACTATGCGTAGGGAACTTTTGTAACATCATCTGTTTGCCAGATTTGATGTCAATCGCAATGTTGTCGATGTCCACTATTGATCTCCTGGATGAGAATAGTATAGTAAAATATGCAAAGTAGTGCTAAGCTCCATTAGTTCCATTTCTTATGCTTTCTCCTTTCTCCTTCCCACGTCCTTGTCTCCCAAATGCCGTTATCCCTCCCCCCAACCTTTACCTGCAACCCCCACCTATTGTCTCCCCTTCCACGCAGTCCCTCAAATTAATGTAGCGTTATTGACAAGCCACTAGCCTGGGAGGCATTGATCATCTGCACTGAGAGGAGGGGGGCTCCCCCTTCCGGTAGCCCCCAGCGCTTTCCGCGCCGTTAGCTAGCCATTTAAAGGAGCGTAATCAGCGCACGGGTAAGGGCCACACTCCATCACTTGATTTAGCGCTTCAGTGGCGTCCCCTCCATGATTTTCAAGCTTGGGAGCGAGTCATAGATCGGCCTTCTGTGCTTCACTCCATCCGCCGACAACAGGTGAAGTCGCGTCTAACAATGCACGGGGGGGGATCGGGCGGCCAATCGATACTCCGATGAGGGTAGGGAAAGGGCGAATAATGGCCAATCAGCAGAGAGCTGAAGCCCTGACCCTGTCCGTTGACCCCTCGGGTTAAAGGTCTCCGAGGCAAGGGTCAGGGGACTCGTTCGGGGAGCGTTTCCATGGTTGCATCTTCAAGTCAAGTCATGTTTATTTGTATAGCCCTTAATCACAAGAAGTCTGTACAGCCCTACCATTACATCCCCTGATATAAAACCTACATGAGGGCGATAAAAACTCAAATAGCTTAGAAACTTTGAAGGTCATCCTCCTTCCAGGATGACTAGGCTGCAATGGATATTGCAAGGGCATTAACAGGCAATATACAGACATAATCAACACAAAATATAGGTAATAACAATGTCCAGTTAACAGCTCCCTGTTCCAAGATATTGAATCATGCTGTAGGTTCTAGAGATTATGCCATGCATGTCCATGTGCAGGTATGATGGCTCGAAAAGCATGCACTGTGGTAACAACTGAAGGATTTTATACATTTGACTACAAAGGATTTTATACAACTGAATTAAGATTACATGTAACGCAAAAGATATTCACTGACTGGGCTGTAGTGCGAGGTCAGGGCACCCTGGTGGAAAATGTTGTTTACAGGAACGGCGGAAACGAGACGTACGGCTGATAAGATAATCAGCATATCCAGACGCTGTTGACGCAGAAAGGCCCTGATGACGTAGAAACGCTCGGTGTTGTTTTGAGTACCCCAGACATCGAGGCACTCTTCTACGAGATGGTGAAGCCCAGGGGGCTTACTTGGCGCGCCCATGGGAGGAGCCGGCACACCATTATGCGGGAAGAAGATTACCGATAGGAGAAAGCTTAAGGACTTGGGAAGAAGGCTTCCCAGAGATTCCAACGTCACTAATACGTCCGTTTTCGATGGAGTACACTTAGTTAAATTGTTAGGGAAATTAAGTCTGCCCCCGCGTGAAAATGTTGTCTTTCCTGTTCATTTTCCCCACAAGAAACGAGCACGCATAAATTGTTGGGTCAATGTAGGTTTTGTTTGGTTTATGGAGTCAGATAACTAATTTGAACAATTAGGTAAACGGTATATTTTGATATTTAATTCTAACACAACCATGCTCATCCTTCTCCTCAAGTATTAAAAGACACACGTATGACGTCAACATCACTCATAAACTCAGGCTCAGAGCAGGACCACAGGTGGCAATTAAATCAGAAAGATATAAGGGGGCAATTCCATGCAAAGTTTTGTATACAGTAATACCAGACATGGGGACTTGAGACTTAGTGACTTGGACTCGAGTCGACTCGAGTCGCTGTTTTTATGACTTGTGACTTGACTTGGACTTGGCAATCTAAGACTCGGGACTTGACTTGTGACTTGACTTGCCCAAGAAAAAAATACTTGGGACTTACTTGGGACTTGAAGGTGAAGACTTGAGACTTACTTGAGACTTGCACATGTGTGACTTGGTCCCATGTCTGAGTAATACCACCAGAACCTTAAAATCACATCACGGACAGCTTGAGATTTTCTATCAAACCTGGTGCTTAATTATATTATGTTCCATATATTTGATAAATTAATTTAAATGGAAAATGAGAAGAAGGTTGTCCAGTTGTTTTCTAAAATACTGTCTCTTTTAAATGTTTTAACTTTTGAAATGGCAGTCTGTAATAATTAAGCACAATAGGTTGCTTTAAATGGAGCTGAAGTGTGAAGGGCTCGAGAAGTAAACCGTGGAAAAAAATGGAAGATGTCCAAATGACATAACTCAGGGTTCAGTTGTGGAAAGTGAGTGACACTCAAGAATGAAGCAGGCACAGCAACCAATAACAATAGGAGCTCTTAATGAACTATAGCCTGCTGCGAACATGGGAGGCTAGAGAAGGGAACTGTGGGGAAAAAATGTGCCGGATGCCTTAACAGGAGCTCATGTTCAGCTATGGGAGACGAGTGACACTGAAGGACAAGGCCAGAGCAGCTAACTACAACAATGAACAATGGCGACTAGCTCTGAGTTACAGCTTGGAGCCAAGTTACTACCTTGCTAGCTAGAGAAGAAAACTTTGGAGACAAATTAGAAGATGCATGAATTACGAGACTCAGCTGTAGTAAGCGAGTGACAGTGAATGACACATTAACCCTATTGTAACAGCTAACAAAAACAACAGTGTCTAATGTGCCATCCCCTTCAACCAAATCGCTGAGTAGAGTGGCTAGAAAAAGAAACATGCCATATTCATGTTGCAACAAACATCACATCACAGAATAAACTAATCACCTGAAAAGAAAAAAGGGATGACAGGTTGAATCCAAAGGCTTATAAGAGACGTGTTCCCAAAATAACTTTGAACGCTTCTTCAATCAATCAAAGAAACAAATTATCCTATCGTACTAATTATAACAATCATTTATTAAAGAATGACCACGTTATGGAATCAGAATATATATACAGTATTCTATATTTTCTGAGAAATATTTTTTTTTCCTTCTCTTCAGGTTTAAAGTGGGATTTTTTGCATTTGGTTCGTAAGAAAGAAGGGGGAAAACAGCAGCAGCAGAAAAAAACACAAAATAAATCATAAAATGATAAAAAGGGAATGAGGAGAAAAAAATCCAGGGGTGTCTGAAAAGTGTCAGTCCTCATGAAACTCCAGAAAATGTATTTAGATATTTATATGTCTTTATATTTTCATCATATTTTTTTAGTAATAATGTAGTTATTTTTTGTAGTAAATTCATAGTAGCATTTATGCAATATTTGTGTAGTATTTTCTAGCATTTCCATAATATATATTTTGTTCTATATCTGTAATATTTTTGTAGTATTTCCATAGTAAAATCTTTGTAGTATATCCGTTGAATTTTTGTAGTATTATTGCAGTCTTATTGTTGTTGTAGTTCCATAGTATAATCTTTGCAGTATATCTGGAGTATGTGTTTATTATTACTTCAGTTGTATTTTTGTAGTATTTCTGTTGTTTTAAAAGTTTTTTCTTGTATTTATGCAGTATTATTTTGTAGTATTCCCATTTGTCATGTCCAGCATGGTCACCGTGGCGACCGGCTGGCCCCGCCCCCTTGGCACCGACTGTAGCAGATTTTCTAATTTTCGTGTGTGCTTCTTAAGGGCGGGTTTTGGGGATTGCCGGTTGCGGGTCCATTGCATTACTTTGCATTATTCTGTTCTGTTTGACTTGAGGAAACCTGTACTTGCCCGTTCTGAGTAAAAGCCTGTTTTGTGAGTATTCCTAGTCTGAGTTCCTGTTTGCCTGTAAGCCTGTTTTTGTTTTTGTCCCTGAGTGTTGGACGACTTTTATTTCCTTAATAAAAGTAACTGATCGTTAACGCGAATGAGTTCACCCTTCCTGCCTCCTGCCTCCGATCTGGTCCGGTCCTGTGATAGAATGAACCCGCCCCGATCTGAACTCAGCAAACAATCCCAACACAATTTGGGGAGAGCTGGAGGACGCCGTTTGGCAAGTGCCCAGTGAGGTCACCTTCCCCACCCATTCGAACCACGGCCCCGCCCATCGTGGCCATTGCTGTCCCTCGAATGGGGTCCCCGGGAAGATTTGACACCGACCTGTCCGACTCTCCTGCCTGCCTGTTCGACTCTCCTGCCTGCCTGTCCGACTCTCCTGCCTGCCTGTCCGACTCTCCTGCCTGCCTGTCCGACTCTCCTGCCTGCCTGTTGGACTCCCCTGATGATCGCCGGTCGGACTCCCCTGCTGATCGCCCGTCGGACTCCCCTGCTGATTGCCTGTCCGACTCCCCTGATGATCGCCTGTCTGATTCCCCTGATGATCGCCTGTCTGATTCCCCCTGATGATCGCCTGTCTGATTCCCCTGATGATCGCCTGTCTGACTCCCCTGATGATCACCCGCCGGACTCCCCAGATGATCGCCCGCCGGACTCCCCTGATGATCGCCCGCCGGACTCCCCTGATGATCGCCCATCGGACTCCCCTGCTGATCGCCCGCCGGACTCCCCTGCTGATTGCCCGTCCGACTCCCCTGATGATCGCCTGTCTGACTCCCCTGATGATCGCCTGTCTGACTCCCCTGATGATTGCCTGTCCGACTCCGCTGCCGATCGCCTGTCCGACTCCGCTGCCGATCGCCTGTCCGACTCCGCTGCCGATCGCCTGTCCAACTCTGCTGCCGATCTCCTGTCCGACCCCCCCTGCCAAGCGGCAAGTCCGACTCGTCCGACGCCGACGGCACCTGCCTCTCCCCGTTCTTGCGTGTTCGGAGGAGGGAGCGGGATTGCCCTTATCGGGAGCGTCGACCCATTCCGGGGTGCGAGGTATTTATTTTCTTTTTTTTGGGACCTCAGGAGCTGTCCCTTAAAGGGGGGTTCTGTCATGTCCAGCATGGTCGCCGTGGCGATCGGCTGGCCCCGCCCCCTCGGCACCGGCTGTAGCAGATTTTCTAATTTGCGTGTGTGCTTCTTAAGGGCGGGTTTTGGGGATTGCCGGTTGCAGGTTCATTGCATTACTTTGCATTATTCGGTTCTGTTTGACTTGAGGAAACCTGTACTTGCCCGTTCTGAGTGAAAGCCTGTTTTGTGAGTATTCCTAGTCTGAGTTCCTGTTTGCCTGTAAGCCTGTTTTTGTTTTTGTCCCTGAGTGTTGGACGACTTTTATTTCCTTAATAAAAGTAACTGATCGTTGTATTTATATTGTATTTTTTCTTTTCAGGATGAATGCAAATTAATATCTCATCTCATCAGCCGTACCGCTTATCTTCATTAGGGTCGCGGGGGGGCTGGAGCCCATCCCAGCCATCTCCAGGCAGTGGGCAGGGGACACCCTGAACTGGTTGCCAGCCAATCGCAGGGCACACGGGGACAGACAACTCACTCGCTCATTCACACCTAGGGACAATTTGGACCGGCCAATTCACCTGAAATGCATGTTTTTGGAATGTGGGAGGAAACCGGAGTGCCCGGAGGAAACCCACGCAAGCACGGGGAGAACATACAAACTCCGCACAGGAAGTCCGGAGCTGGATTTGAACCCACGCAGGAGGTTCCCAAGACCTTAGAACTGTGCCGCACACGCGCTAACCACTGCGCCGCCGTGCTGCCCCAAATTAATATCTTATTTCTGTAATAATTTTTTCTATTTTTTTAATATTTCCATAGTATTACTTTTGTTGCCAACACACAATGGGGGACAAGGTTAGTAGTACTATATTTACTGTTGGCCTGGAGAGGGGTGGGCGCCACCAGGCTGTACATGCCCAAGACACACCACAGGAAATGATGCCCCTATAACCCGTGTGCTTAAGGGATACAACCAACCAACTATTTTTACTATTACCGGTACATATATTGTAATCGTGGGGCAGCACGGCGACGCAGTGGTTAGCGCGTGTGCGGCACAGTTCTGAGGTCATGAGATTGAACCTCCTGTGTGGAATTTGCATTTTTCCCCGGGCTTGCGTGGGTTTCCCCCGGGCACTCCGGTTTCTTCCCACATTCCAAAAACATGCATGTCAGGTTAATTGGCCGGTCAAAATTGTCCTTAGGTGTGAATGAGCGAGTGAGTTGTCTCTGTGTGATACCAGTTCAGGGTGTCCCCTGCCCAGTGCCCGAAGAGATCTGAGATGGGCTCCAGAACTCCCGCAACCCTACTGAGGATAAGCGGCGCAGATAATGGATGGATGGATGGATGGATATTTTAATCATCTTTTGACCGCTTTTATTTAATGGGTAAGATAAAAAAGCCGGACATGGTTTGCGCACTACTGCACCAGGGGTCATTCTACAACACACATTGTCCCTTTATGAATTGCGTAATGACTCGGGCCATTCATTTTGAGTGCGGGAGTCTGAAATATTCGAGTTCACCTGAACCAAACTGGCAAACTTTGGGGATCTTGTGCGCATGCGCGTCTCTTCTTATCTACATTGACGTGCTCTTTAATTTGATGCTGCGATTCAATTTGGACTGAATTTACGCAAGAAACCTTTGCAAAATGTCATCCGATAAATTAGAAGATTTTGACGAGGTTCTGCTTTTCCCAGGAAATTATTATACCTGTCAACCTGTACGTTTTTGCCGTACAAAGTATGTTTATTATGCATTTTAAGACGTGTACGACGTACAAGAAAATCTGTACAGAAAAACGCAAATTTGGCAATTATGGGTACCATCAGGTATACACCGACTATCACAAAATGGCAAATCAATCAAGTCAAACAAGTTCGCCGCGGTAGCCTCAATTTCGGTATTGTTTTTTTTCCATTGCAAACGAAGCAAGCGGTTTGATGCTACTGTGCGCATGCGTCTGCCGCCTCGGAATTCATGTGGTAGTTATGTAGTAAAGGGAAGTCCATCTTTTTTTAGAGAACCGGCTTCTTAGGCTTAACTCATTAAAGAGAGCCGGCTCTCAAACGGCTCACTTCCTTTGATGCATTATATTACGAATCATTATTGTTGTATAAAGAAGTTAAGAGAAAATGAAGTATAAAAGGAGAAAATGAAAAAAGACAGGTTTGTGGTTATCCCTTTAATCAGTATATTACCAACAATAATTTAATGCAGAAAATGAATTAATAATTTGAATAAGAAAATGTATTATTCTACTTAATTATATTTGCATGTATTTTTTCCTTCTACAGTGAACATCCAAGCTACTTAATTTTTGAACTTTTTTATAATAAACCTCATTCATGTCAAGCAACTCAGTATCTCACAACAAAATGTTAAATAACAATATAAATGATATAACGAAACACATGTACAATATAACATGTTAAACTACATTAAAAAAAACTTTTGAAATAAAAAATAGGGTGTAGGATTATTTTGTATTTTGTAAGGGAAAATACAACATTTTGTAAGGGCATGGAGCCGTGAGGGTTGACAGGTATGGATTCTGCATAGCAAAGCATGAGACAACAGAGACTTCTGTTGATAAAAAGAAATACAAACAATTCAGAGTGACTCCCTGAAAAAAAGTTTCATTTCACTTTCTATTATTTTTCACTCGCGAACAGCCTTCATGTGGCCTTTAGCAAAATGAATCTAGGGACCCTCTATTACTTGCTAATTTTCATACCTATAAGGACAGGTAGGACAGGACAGGTTAGTAATGTATGTTGAATAAGAAAAAATATTACAAAACAAAGCTTAAAAAATTGAAGTTCACTCTCTTTTACAAATCCCGAGAATAGGAAGTCTTTATTTGGGACCCAAAACGAAGCTAACTTTGACATCCGGGCCAGACTTGTAAATTTGCTGTCTTTCGCGCATGTGCGCGCGTCTTTTTTACTTCAGACCTCTTAATGATTTACGTTGGCCTGGTTTTTATATTTTTGCTGAGTGTGCTGCAATGCGGCCGTTGGAAAAAAAAAAAAGGAAAAAGGCAAGGCAAATTAAAGGCGCGGACACTTGTACTGAATCAACGCACGCAACTTTTGCAAAATGTCGTCAGAGAATTGGTCGGATTTTGATGAGGCTCTGCGTTTCCTAGGAAATTACGGTCGCTTCCAGACGCTCATGATTCTTCTGCTTAGTTTATCAGCAATTCCAAACGGTTACATGGCAATTTTGTCAATTTTTATCGCCGACACGCCGCCTCACGTCTGTCGGACTTGGATGGACCCCGGCGAAGATGATTCTTTGAATTGGACCAGTTCCGACAGCTGTTATCGGTCCAGCGTGGAAGCAGATTTGGTGGAAACCCGAAATGATTCGGATCGTTGTGTAGATGGTTGGATTTTCACACCTAGCAGCTACACTGTTGTCACAGAGGTAAATATGCATAAAAACACAAAAAAATAAGTAGGTTTTAGTTGAAACTTGTATTTTGCTTCTTCGGTCAATTGCATGAATTTTCTCCTAAATTGCATACTGCAAAAAATACAATAATACGCCACTGGACTAACATTTTGCCTATTTAAAGCAACAAGTTTCTTTAAAAAACACACAAAAAAACATCAGAGATGCTTAAAGAGCAAATTGTTTTATTAAACGTTTATTTTTCAGTTTCAAAACAATACAGGTTACTTATACAAGCCTTAAACTTACTTATATAAACCTTAAACATACTTTTATAAACATTAATCATACATTCCATACAAAATACAGCACTGGAGCAACATACGAACAAATTCAACTTATGAACGATCATCCGGAACCTATCTTGTTCTTAAGTACGGCAGTGTCTGTATAGTGTACACAGCACAGTAAATAAACTATTGTTACAAAGCACTATTATTAATCATGCAATCACTATGATTACAACTTGGGCCAGTCTACAAGCACTATGTTGTAAATATTTTGGACTATTTATCCCAACAGTCTTTTATACTGTTTTCTCTTTCAAGTCTTTAGTACACGAGTGCCGTGTCTGATCTTGTTGCATAAAATGTATTACTACATTATTAACATTGGCAACAATGGAAATTCGATTCAATTCAAAAGATTAGTTATCTAAAACGATTTCCAAAAATGTGGAGGCTACTCTATTATACCTAGGTCTATTAGATAAACCAATCTGACAAACTTGCAATCAAAGAATTTGATATCAATGCTAGCATGAGCCTACAGTCTGTAACATTACAAAGCAGGCTGAATGATAAAGCATAGTTCTGAAAACAAAGCTACAGATTAGGCATTGACATTCTGTGGTCTGTGCAGCCCTTTCAGACTCCTTGTGATGAAGGGCGTCACAAAAAAAATGACTTGACTATGTGAAAAAATAAGAAAAATGCCTCTGAATCCAGAACATATCTAGAAGCACATCCCATCAATATAAAGGCAAATCAAGATTGTAGAAAAGTATTTATTGACAGTAAAGGGAGTGGTTAGGACATTTGCCCGAGAGAGGGATGGACGCCCGACAGTTGACAAGGATTTTCAGAATTCAAAGAATGTAAAGTTATTCCAACGCAGGATCAACAACAAGTCAAGTCATGTTTATTTGTATAGCCCTTCCTTAAGAAGTCAGAAACCTAAAGCACCCGAGCCATATGTGGCTCTTTTCATGGCTCTGAGATAACATGTGCAATACTTTAATATTACTTCATGCAGAGATACTCTCAAGACCTTGGAATCCATGTCATTACTGATGGATACAGTGTTCGGTCCAGTATGTATTGGACAGGGTTCCTGCGGATCCTTGAAAAGTCTTAAAAAAGCATTAAATTAACGATTCTAAAAATAAGGCCATAAATGGCATTACAATGTCTTAATTCCAATTTTCAAAAGTCTTAAAAACGTAAACCTATAAGATTTATATTTGTTGGAACTAAAAACATTTAGTAAAAAAGTCATTTTTCCATGATTCATGGTAAAAATGTTCATTAATGTAGCAGAAAAGTTATTATCTGCCCAGTTTTGACTAAAAATCTGTGATGTACTGTAAACATCATTTTCATAGTTTTCCAGTGTCTAAAACTTTGGAGAGTGCTATAAATTTTCAGATGGAAAGATTTCAATCGGACCAAAATGTGAGAAAAAAAATCTAATTATATCAAACATTTGTTTAAAATTGGCACTAATTCATGTGGTGATCTTTTTTTGTTAAAATGTGTGTGTTGACTTGGTCTTAAATTTGATTTCAAAAGGGATAAAAAAACTCTTAAAAAGCTTTAACTTGCTTTCAGCTGCAGGAACCCTGTAGGACGCAACTTTGGCTTCAGTTTACAGTCAAGGCGTAACACCAATAGAGCCTGTTTTAGCTGTAAATCGCAAGATAACCTGTTATATGGACGTTAAACAATTAGTGTTAGGTCAAGTCAAGTCACATTCATTTATATAGCCCTTAATCACAAAAATGTCGCAAAGGACTGCACAAGATTACAATTACATGATCTTAAACACACATGCAGGCAAGGAACAACTCAAAACCTCAGCATGAGGAAAAAGACAAACCTTGAGAAGGGACCTCACAAGTGGTGATCCCCCTTCCAGGATGACAAGGGTGAAATAGATTTAGCATTACAGTACACAAACATAGTAAACACTAGGTAACATGTTGAAAATTTGTCCAGAAAGTGCATGACAGCAACGACACCCCCAGCCTGTAAACTAGTCCAGAAAGTCTATGACGGCCACGACGCAGCTTCCCATCTCTGCCAGCTGGTCAATGCAGGCGTTGACATGCTTCAGGTCCGGACGCTGGTCCGCTGACTCATCTCAAATTGTCATTCTCCTTCATATCACCACCAGCCAGACAGTCGGAAAAAGACAGGACAATACAAAATATGAGGTGGGCATTAATCTTAGCTTTTGAATAGAAGTGTGTCTTAAGTCTAGTTTTAAAAACTTCCTCTGAGGTTGCAGATCTTATCTCCGGAGGAAGAGCATTCCATAGCACCGCGGCCCGGATGGAGATCGCTCTCGAGCCTGCAGACTTCTTGGCTCTCGGAGTCACAAGTAGACCGGCATTTTCCGACCGGAGGCTCCGAGCAGGAACATAGGGGGAAATCAAATCAGAGAGATAACAGGGTGCAAGTCCATGCAAACATTTGTATGTTAATAAGAGAACCTTAAAGTCACATCTTAAGTGGACTTGGGAGCCAGTGCAAGTTGGCCAATACAGGAGTAATACGCTCAAACTTTTTTGTCTTAGTCAAAAGTCTAGCTGCCGCATTCTGAACCAGCTGCAAACTTTTAAAGCTAGACATCAAGAGACCCGAAAGCAATACATTACAGTAATCAAGCCGAAAAGTAATAAACGCATGAATTAAAACCTCTGCATCTGATTGGGACAGCATCGAATGAATCTTCACAATATTACATAGGTGGTAAAAGCAATTCTTGTAATATTTTTCACGTGTGACTAAAACGACAGATTAGGATCAAATATAACACCTACATTTTTGACCGAGTCACTATGGGTAATATTACATTTGTCTATACATTTTTATATATAAATATACACATTTCCAATAGATTCAGGTCAGGAGACTGGCTGGGCATTGCTAGAACCTTGATAGGATTTTTACGGAGCCACTCCTTGGTTTTCCTGGTCGTGTGCTTCGGATCGTTGTCGTGTAGGAAGACCCAGCCAAGACCCATCTTCAATGCTCTGACTGAGGGAAGTAGGTTATTCCCCAAAATCTCACAATACATAGTCCTAGTCATTCTCTCTTTAGTGCAGTGCACTCGTCCTATACCATGTGCAGGAAAACCATCCCCAAAGCACGATGCTACCACCCCCATGCTTCAATGTAGGGATGGTGGTCTTCAGACTGTACTCTTCATTCTTCTTCCTCCAAACACGCTTTGAGGAATCCTGACCAAAGAGTTCAATTTTGGTCTCATCTGATCACAAAACCTTCTCCTATGATTCCTCTATAACATCCAAATGGTCATATGCAAACTTAAACGGGCCTTGACATGTGCTGGTTTAAGCAGGGGAACCTTTCGTGCGATGCATGATTTCACACCATGACGTCTTTTTGTATTACCTACACTACAGTAACCTTGGAAAAGATAGTCCCAGCTCTTTTCAGGTCATTGACCAACTCCTGTCATGTAGTTACGGGCTGATTCTTCACCTTTCTTAGTATCATTGAGACCCCACGAGACGATATCTTGCATGGGGCTCCACTCCGATTGAGATTGACTATCATGTTTAGCTGCTTCCATTTTCTCATGATTGATCCAACCGTTTTTCACCAAGCTACTTGGCAATTTCTCCGTAGCCCTTTCCAGCCTTGTGGAGGTGTACAATTTTGTCTCTGGTGTCTTTGGACAGCTCTTTGGTCCTCACCATGTTAAAAGTTAAAGTCTTACTGACTGTATGGGGGTGGTCACGCGTCTTTGTGCAGCTAACGCCCTCAAACATGTGCATTTGATTCAGGATGACAGGTGGTTTTAATCCAGGCCCCTCAAGATAATACTGAGAGAAGTGCAAGAGAAAAATGAGCTATACTTTTAACTTGATGTCCCCAAAGCCAGGTACCACCCTTAAAGCAACTGTAAGTGCATTCCATTCTCTACTGCTCTCTCTCTTTCATTTTTTTTTTGTTTCTTTCCCTCTTTTGTCATCTTTCTTTCAATCTCTCCTTTTCTCTTTTTTCTCATTTTCTTTGTCACTCTCTTTTTCTCTGTTTCCATCTCTCTTTCTTTCTCTCTCTCTTTCTCTCTCTCTCTCTCTCTCTTTCTGTATTTTCTCTCACTTTCTCATGCTTTCACTCTGTATTTCTTTGTTTCCATGTTTCTTTCTCTCTTTTATTTTTGTCTCCCTTTTTCATGCATTCTCTCTCTTTCTTTCTTTCTCTCTTTCTCCCTCTCCCTGACACTCTCTCTTTAGTCTTTATTTCTTTCTCTTTCCGTCTTTATCTTTATTTTATATCTCTTTCAATCTTTCTCATTCACTTTCTCTTTCTATGTTCATCTGTCTTTTTCTACCTCTCTTTCTCTCTACCTCTCTTTCTTTATTCTTCTGTATTTCATCTCGCACTCTCTTTATCTCTTTATCTCCTTCTCTCTCCTTCCCTCTCTCTTTCCTCCCCTGTCCTTCCCTCCGACTTTTTCCTTCCACTCTTCGCTCTTTGTCTCCATTCAAAAAGGCTGGCCTCCGCGCAAGGGTTTTTTACTGGCCCCTGAGTTGAAATGAGTTCGACACCGTAAACACCCATGGAATAAGCGGTGCAGAAAAAAACAAGATAAATAATGAATTATTTTTAAAAATCAAACCTCTATCTCATTCTACTAGAAAGGCAATTTTGAAGACAGCAAAAACTGGTGAGTCTGCTATTTGAACTTTGTGTATCATGGAACAGGCTGATCTGGTTTTTTTGAATATGGCCAGCAGGCAAGCAGGCAGGCGGCAAGATTCTTATGAACACAGCACAAAGTTTAAAAAAATAAACTCATCAGGAATACAAAGAAATAAACCATTGGGGGGAAAAACTGCTGAAAAACTAAAGGAGAAAAAAAACCTGTAGGGTAGAACCCCAGGATACAACATAAATCCGTTCTGAGGTGGGGACCGTAAAGTGAAATTGCATCACAGCAGATGAAAGAGACCTATTTGAATGCAGACACACGAGCAGCATTGACAGTTTGATTTGGGGGAAGAAAGGAATGAAACAAAAGGCGCTCATCATTGGTAGGAAGAGAAGGCGTGTTCAAAAGAGAAAACACAAACCGGGTCAACTCACGGCTTGAGAAATCATGGCGGTCTCTTGGGGCATCGCTCAGGCAGCAATGATTGGAGAAAAAAAGGGAAACTGGCTTTGAAAGCCCTTTAAAAGTGCTTGAATCTGGCCATGAAAATGGATACGAACCCTGTATACAGAAAGTACTACTTACATGTAAAGTTCGTATGTAAGATCAAATGACATGAGAAATTATTACACATGGATAGGAAAACTGAAATTGAATTACCCTTAGGTGTGATGTGACTTGAGCTGGTACAGTGGAGTAAGTGGGTGGATGCAGAGGGGGAAAGGAGATGCCAGATTTAAATTCAAGTGATTTTGAAACTTCCACATATGAGTGTCTCATGCTCTTAGAGGATCTCCTTGCTCAATTACCTCCTTATTTTCAAATTATTTTCCTCATCCAGCCAGCCCAAACTTGACCTTGACATGAGCCGGGCCTTCAGAAAATCTTTCCGATCGGTCACTCCGACATTGTTCTCTCATGATTTTCAGTGGGAGCTGGTTTGCGAGAACGCTTGGAAGGTTCCTTTCTCCACGTCCATCTATTTCGTGGGAGTCCTGCTCGGATCGCTGGTCAGCGGACAACTCTCAGACCGGCAAGTCAAAACCGTTGCTCGCTTTTCCTTTTCGTTAAATCCTTAAATACTAAGGCTTAAATTCTTTCCAACTACAATGCTAGTACGGAGCACCGAAAATAAAAGAGAAAATCAAGGAAGTAAGAAAGGAATAAAATAAAAGAAAGAAAATTAAAGAGAAAGAGAGTGTGGGAAAAAGAGGAGGAAAGTGAGGAAAAAGGAGGGAAGTAGTAAGAAAGAGTTGAGAGACAACGAGAGTGTGAGAAAAAAAGAAAGAAAAAGAAAAGGAGAGAGAGGGACAAAAGAAGGGAGAAAATAAGAAAGCAAGTAAGGAGAGTATGAGAGAAGGACAGAAAGAGAGGAAGGGAGGGTGGGAGAAAGAAAGAGAGGGAGAAATAAACTGAGAAAGAAAACATAAAAATGGGAGAAAAGAAAGAAAAAAAGAAAAGGAGAGGAGAAGCAAAGAAAGAAAAAAGAAAGAAAGGGAAAAGAAAGAAAGAAAAGCAGAAAATACCGAACAGGGATAATGGATCACGGAATAGTTTTCAACAGGGAGGTTAAACGATCGCCTCTTCCTATTACAGAACATGATAATAACTGCTCTCTAGCGTCAACTTCCTAACGGCGCCCCCTTTCTCCTTTCTGGCGGTGCGTTAAGGTTCGGGCGAAAGCGCGTTCTTTTCGGTACCCTGGGCCTGCAGTCGGCAGCAGCGCTGATCCAGGCCGCCTCTGTCAACTGGGTCATGTTCTGCACACTCAATTGCCTCAGGGGTGTCGGGCACGTGGCCTGCTACATAGCAACGCTCGTTTTAGGTAAGTAGAATTATTTGTTTTCATTCTAAAACACAAAACATTAATCCTGGGGTGTCAAACTCATATGAGCTCGAAGGCCAGAAGGTAGAACAACAATTCTCGAGGGGGCCAGTAAATTATAAAAAGAAAGGAAGATATAGAGGTAGAGAAAGAGAGGATGGAAGGAAGTAAAGAAAGAAGGAAGGAAGGATGGGAGGAAGGAAGGAGGGAAGGAAGGAAGGAAGGAAGGAAGGAAAGAAGGAAGGAAGGAAGGAAGGAAGGAAGGAAGGAAGGAAGGAAGGAAGGAAGGAAGGAAGGAAGGAGGGAAGGAAGGAAGAGAAAGAGGGATAACAAGAAAGAAAGAAAGAAAGAAAGACAAAGGGGAAAAGAAAGACAAAAAAGAAAAGAAAAAAATACTAGAGAAAGACAGAGAGGAAAACAAAAAAGACTAGAGAAAGACAAAGGTGAATAGAAAGAAAGGAAAGACAAAGGGGGAAAGAAAGAAAGAAAAGACAAAGGGGAAAGAAAGAAATGAAAAACAAAAGGGAAAGAAAGAAAGACAGAGAGGAAAAGAAAGAAAGAAGAGAGAAAGACAAAGGGTAAAGAAAGAAATATAAAAAAGAAAAGAAAGAAAGAATAGATAAAGACAAAGAGTAAATGAATGGAAAAAAGAGAAAGACAAAGATGGGAAAGAGAAAGAAAGGTTAAGAGGAAAAGAAAGAAAAAAAGAGAAAGACAAAGGAAGAAAGAAAGACAAAGAGTGAAAGAAAGAAAGAGAAAGAAAGTAAGAAAGAAAGAAAGAAAGAAAGAAAGAAAGAAAAAGTAAGAAAGAAAGACAGCACTCTACATAACTTAATTAGTCAGTGGTTTCTGTCTTCCACATAACACAAATTTTTCTCAACTTTGAAAATACAGGCCAACTGCTGCGCATTTTTCTGAAATTGATCAAATATAAGATCAGGGCTGGAGTGGGTCCCTTTTTTAGCCTGGGTGTTTTTCACCCAAAGACCACTTAGCCATAGAAGAGGAATTTGAATAAATGCAACAGCAGCAATCTCTTATGATGCATTTATATTCGGAAGAAATTCCAGTATATTGGTTAAACACTTTACAATTTTAATTCCAAGGAAAATTATATAAAGATTCTAACAGAGATGAATGTACATGGGCGTAACCAGCCCGTTTTTGGGGGTACTCAAGCACCTCCAAATTCAAGCCAAGGCCCTCCAAAAACGATAGCCTTTTTAAAACTTTCTTTTCTTTAATAAATGGCTGGATAGATTTAAATATAATGACAAATGCTAGATAAGATATAAAAAAAAACTAAAACGTAGACACCGCAGCGTTGGAAATACAGTACTCCACCGCCTTGAAATGGTTCAGTCTAATTGATACCTTTGGGTGCTCAACGAGGGGTCTCGCCCAGGGACTAATCTATTGTAGAACTGCCACTGTATGTATCATACCCGTCAACCTCCACGGCTCCATGCCCTGACAAAATGTCGTGTTTTCCCTTACAAAATACAAAATAATCTTTTTTTCTACTTTTTTTTCAAACGTGTTTATCTATGTAGTTTAACATGTTATATTGTACACGTGTTTCGTCATATCATATATATTGTTAATTAACATGTTGTTGTGAGATACTGAGTTGGTCGACATGAATGAGGTTTATTATAAAAAAAGTTCAAAAATTAAGTAGCTTGGATGTTGACTGTGGAAGGAAAAAATACATGCAAATTAAGTAGAATAATACCTTTTCTTATTCAAATTATTAATTCATTTTCTGCATTAAATTATTGTTGGTAATATACAGATTCAAGGAATAACCACAAACCTGTCTTTTTTCATTTTCTCCTTTTATACTTCCTTCTTTTCTTAACTTCTTTGTACAACATAATAATTCGTAATATAATGCATTAAAGCAAGTGACCGTTTGAGAGCAGGCTCCCTTTAATAAGTTGAGCCGAAAAAGCCATTTTTCTTAAAAGAGACGGACTTCCTTTCACTACACAACTACCACGGAATGATGCATGATGGTAAATCCTCAGGCGGCAGACGCATGCGCACAGTAGCATCAAACCGCTTGCTTCGTTTGCAACGGGAAAAAAAAACGATACAGAGATAGAGGCTACCGCGGCAAACTCGTTTGACTTGACTGATTTGCCGTTTCGTGATAGTCGGTGCATAATAATGCATAACCGTACAGGTTGACAGGTATGATGTATGTATGTATTTCATTCTTCCCCAAGCCTGCCAACCCACCAGTTGAGAACTACTGCATTAGACGTCATCTCCCCAGGGGAGGGAGGGTGCATTTTTGGGGGGTTTGGTTGCATGAAGGTCTTTTTTTGGTGGTCCTTCCAGGCTCAGAGATGCTGGGCCAGTCTGCTCGTTTAACGTACTCGCTACTGAGCCAACCGTTGGCATTCAGTTTCGGTTTTGCCCTCCTACCGCTGCTTGCGTACGTGGTCCGAGGATGGAGGATGCTGCTCATTGCCAGCGCCGTCCCCGGACTCCTCTTCCTTCCTGCTTGGAGGTACCTCTATCCCACTCGTAATCAGATTTCTCATAGTATTTTGTTGTGTCATTTTATTAATTTGATTTTTTTTATTGATTTGATTATTAAATATATTCTATTCATTTGATTTATTTTTATAGTATTGATTTTTTTAGTCTTGCCAAATCAAGACAAGTTGTGTTTATTTGTATAGCCCTTAATCACAAGGAGTCTCAAATGGCTGCACTGGGCACAGATTATTATTACACTATCCCCTCATCTAAAACCTACATGAGGGCAAGGAAAAACTCAAAAACCTCAACATGAGGAAAATGAAGAAACCTTTGAGAAGGGACCGCACATGAGGTAATTCCTCTTCCACGATGACCAGGCTGCAACTGATGTTGTAATAACAATTAATACACAGATATCGTCAACAGGAAATGTAGGTCATATCATAAACTATAAAATAGAAGTATGTTTTAAGCCTAAATTTAAACAGTTCCACTGAGGTTGCAGATCAAATCTCAGAAGGAAGAGCAACACACCACAACACTGGGGCCCGACTGAAGAGTGCTCTCAAACCTGCAGATCTCTTTTTGGCTCTTGGGATCACAAGAAGACCAGCATTTTCAGAGCGAAGGCTCCAGACCGGAACATCGGGGGAAATTAAATCTGAAAGATATGAGGGAGCAAGTCCATGCATGATTTTTGTACCAGCAGAACCTTAAAATCACATCTTAAGCTAACAGGGAGCCAATGCAGGTTAGCTAAAATCTGGGTAATGTGATCGAACTTTCTTGTTTTAGTTAAAAGCCTCGCTGCAGCATTTTGTACCAGCTGAAGGCTCTTGATTATTCCATTGATTTATCCGATGAATTACAGAGATCCCTCGTTTTTTTGCGGTTTATGGAGACCAAAACCACCCGCAAAAAGTGAAAATCTGCAAAGTAGCCATGCACCTTCATAAATTCCCCAGAGGGTTATACTAACCTCGAGATGACGTCATTAACGACTCAGAGGATACGACCTTAAAGTGATAGCCGGATCTTAAAACATATGAAATGTGAGAAAATAGTACATCTTTATTGCATAATATCTATACCTATTTCATCGGTATATTCCAATTACTGTATTTTCCGAGATAACGCATTTGGAAGACAGTCTTTCTCGTCTTTGACTTCCTGAGCTCAGACATCATGTGAAGAACAACAACACCCTACCAAGCCAGTCACCATATTGGTTTACATGTTAAACAGTCGAAAAGTTCATGAGTGTTTTGGTAGTTTTTGTGGAGAATGCCTAGGTGTTGGGTCACAGGCGGGTGCAGCAACAGTACAACAAATGGCGAGCAGCCAAAATGGGACGAACTGGCACAGTGAACTAACAGGACCTAAACCACCCAGGACACGGCAAGCAAACCAGCTTCTAGAAAGGGCTAACCGGGGCCGATCGGCGGGAAAACAGGGAGCCTCTTTGTTGTCATCCGGTGAAGACACAGCGCGTGCAACAAATGAAATTTTTTTGGGCATGATTGTGGGAAAGAACACTACATGTCTTGTGCCTAATTGAAAAAAAAAGGATTGTATAATCCCTTTAACAAAATTATAATTATTGATAAACAAAGAGGGCAGCACGGCGGCGCAGTGGTTAGCGCTTGTGCGGCACAGTTCATGTCATGGGTTCAAATCCAGCTCCAGACTTCCTGTGCGGAGTTTGTATGTTCTCCCCGTGCTTGCGTGGGTTTCCTCCGGGCACTCCGGTTTCCTCCCACGTTCCAAAAACATGCATTTCAGGTGAATTGGCCGGTCCAAATTGTCCCTAGGTGTGAATGAGCGAATGAGTTGTCCCTGTGTGCCCTGCGATTGGCTGGCAACCAGTTCAGGGTGTCCCCTGCCCACTGCCTGGAGATGGCTGGGATGGTGTCCTCGAATTGAGCCAGATTTCTGCGCTGATTATGGAGTCCCAAATGTAGCGGTTTCCCACTTTGTAGCTCCATATTATTTGTTTCATGGTTAATGAACCTGGTATTGGAACGGTAGTTTAGCATAGTTGTTAGCCTAGCCATTAGCAGTAGGCCCGACATACAGCAAGGCTTTTGATTCCCCTCCTGAGGCAGCTTCAGTTGATTCCCGGACATGATAACAATCCACATAGCACCCGCTGGCATTTCTTTGCGCTATTCTGACTTTTCTTATAGTCCAATTTAATTCTTCTTCTTTTAATGTAAAAAGCCACTAAAAGCGGTGCTTCCTACTATGTTTACGGGGCAGCACCCACCCGCTGTTTGACTGACAGCTTACCACAGCCTATCAGAGTCGCGCACACAGTGAGTCACATCAGCCTATCACGGCTGCACGCAGAGTCACACCCACCCAACAGAGCGCCCTTCTTAATCTGTCCCCGCTGAACACAATGCACTATAAATGACAACCAAGACAAAATCAATTTGTTTAAAAATCCGCGAAGAAGTGAACCAGCAATAACTGCAGTGCGAAGTAGCGAGGGGTTTCTGTATTTTACAAATGCTTTTGGAGGGACCCTTTTTTTCAATTTTTTGGGTTGGCTTAGTGAGGCACGTGAGATGAAACGATGCATTTACTTACCTCCACCAGGGTTATACCCGAGTCTCCTCGCTGGCTTTTGCAGAAAGGCCGAGTGGAGGAGGCAGAATCAATTCTCCGTCGAGCCGCCAAAATGAACCGCGTGGTCCCGCCTGACTTCATCTTAAAGTCGGACCAGGATGCCAAATTTTTGGTCTGTTCTGCTTCATCGATTAAAAATGATTTTTCATGATAAAAACACGTTTTTTTTGTTTTCTTCTGCAGTTTCAGGAAAACTCTGGCGAGCAGAAGCAGGCATACTCGTGCTTGGACTTGATGCGAACCACCAACCTTAGGAACATCACCATTATCGGGTGCTTTATATGGTAATGTGCATTTCCCACACTTATTTTTGACCATAAACATCTTAAAAACAACTATATTTTTATTTTGTGCTTTCAAAGTGAGTTAGGGTTTTAAAGCTGTGACTCAAAGTTAATCAGTTCTAAGTGAAAATCTCGACTTTTCCATAACAGGTTGTAAGGCCATCTACGCTACGCATAAACGTACTTATTTTTTGGCCTCAAAAGATATGAAAAGAACCTCTCATCAATTAATGCTTTAAAACCTTACTCCGATGTAATCAGTTCTAAGTGAAAATCTCGACTTTTCCAGGCCAGGTTATAACAAGTTCTACTTATTGAGGATGAAGCAAGGAATAAGCTAACTGAAGAAAAAAAGAGCATATATAGATGGACAGTATACTATTCTAAACTCCACTACCACCCATCGCAAGGAGACCGAGTTCCTTAAGAAATCCACCTTTGGGAAAAGTGACAACTTCCCTATCCTCCGAGAAGAAGTATTACAATTAACTCGCTGAAGGACAGAAAGGTCTCCATGAGTTCCTCAAGAAATCCACCCTTGGGAAAAGTGACAACTTCCCTATCCTCCGAGAAGAAGTATTACAATTAACTCGCTGAAAGACAGAAAAGTCTCCATGAAACGACAACATTCAATCAGAACTCATACATAATGGCGGGTAGCAAACTATTGACGTATTGACACAATTTGCAGAAAGATCTGGCAAACAGGACAGTGGCCATCTGCGTGGACAAAGTTGCTAGTAATTATGCTACCAAAGAAAGTAACCTTCAACTATTCTCCAACTACAGAACCATTAGTTTCATCAGTCATGCAAGTAAAGTTATGCTAAAAGTCCTACTCAACAGACTGAAACCACTGCCTGAAAACATCCTAGCAGAGGAACATGCAGATGTCAGGGAGGGAAGCAGCACCACGGAAAATATTTTTAATCTGCGCATTCTACAGGTATGTGAGCTTTTTAACAACACTAAAGAAACGTCTATCACGTCTTTATGGATTTCAAGAAAAGTATGGCAAGACACTTTTTGGGCCACCATGCGGATGTACAACATTGACCAAAAACTGGTTCAGACCATTGAACAGCTGTTTTACAACGCAACAGTGCGGTATTGATCAATGGCACAATTGGAGTGTTCTTTCAAACCGCAGTCGGTGTGTGACAAGGCTGCATATTCACTTCAACTATAGTCAACGTCTTCCTAGAGAGGATCATGACTGAAGCTCTGAACCAACATAAAGGTACAGTCAGCATTGAGGGATAAAAAGTCACCACCTCAGATTTGCTGATGATATTGCCCAATTGGTAGGAGAAGAACAGGAACTCAGAGATCTGCTCAATTCCCTGGAAAAAGCATCAACCAAGGATGGGGTCGAAATCAGCACAAAAGAAAGTGACGGCCAACAAACCCCCAAGTATCACCACAAATATCACCATCAACCACCAAGAGCTTGAACCTGTAACCAAACTTAAATATTTTGGAGCTCACATATCAGAAGAGGAATCAGAAACAGAAATCATGTCCATGATAGCTCAAACCACAGCCGCTCTTTCCAGACTCCAACCCAGGAACAAAGCCGTTGAATCAAAGATCCGACTCTTGCAAGCACTGGTTACTTCCATCTTCCTCTACGCTTGCAACGAATGGACTCTCACTGCAAAACTGGAAAAGAAAATCCAGGTCATGGAGATGTGATGATATTGAAAACTTCTAGGCTACAGCTACATGGCCCATGTGACAAATGAAACAGTCTGCAACTCCATCAGAAGACTCATTGGACCCTTTCAAGGACTGTTTTCAAGTTCACAGACGAATATTTCAGTTGTATGTTCACGTCACAAGATCATTAAGAATGGCCAATATCATTCTCAGATTTCAAAATGTCGTTATTTTTGTTTGTTCATTTTTCCTAGGCTAGCCAACTCAATGGTGTACTACGGGCTTTCACTGAACACGAGCAACCTTCAGGGCAACATCTACCTCAACTGTTTGTTTTCGGCCTTAACCGAGGCCGTTGCCTGCCTGGCCTGCTGGATCATCATCACCCGGGCCCCCAGGCCTGCACTCCTCTTCTTCACACTCGTCTCCTCAGGAGCCACCCTCCTTGTCCTTAAGCTCATCCCAGACCGTTTGTCTACCCTAAAAACCCTGTCATTGTGAGGTCTAAACAACAATTGAGGGCCAAAAGATAGAAACATCAATACTGGAATTTATTACAAAACCTGAATTTTCAGCACTTAGAATGTTTCCGCCAAAAAGGACCCAAACGACATTTTCGCTTTTGTTGGAAAGAAAACAAAAAAAAATAAAACACAAAAATAAGCATTCGAAAGAAAAATGTTGTGTTAAAGTCACAACCATGGTTAAGCGAGACATTTGAAGCCTGCCTTCACTTGGGGAAGAGTTTGTGCGTGACATTTATGCTTATTATTCGTTGTGCACATGAGAAGGAATGAAATGGAGGACAAGACGGGAGCCCTGCCAAGTTTTTTCTAACAAAACAGTTTCTCAAAAGTTGACACTTCCCTACAAAGTTTTGGTTAGCGGCTAGCTAGACTATGGCTAAAGTTTACACGCTAACACTACAGAGCTAATTCCCTACAGCTCTGCAGTTTTAATGTGCTTATTACAACAAGACATTATCTCAATAGTGGGTGTGTCCCTCTGCTTTTATGATTTTGTTAGCCGCTAGTCAGACTTTTATGAGCTACAGAGCTAAATGTGTACAGTTGAGCTATTTGAATCTGCAAACACATACTTTGTGTGTGGCATTCAATGTGTTTATCCCTGGAGTTTTTCTTAGCAGATAGCCGGACTTTGGCTAATGTTTGCATGCTAACACTTGCACCTACGAAGCTTAGTACATATTTTTGGAACATTTTAGCTTTTATTGAACAGGACAGTAATAGTGACAAGAAAAGATAAGAACTGATGATGATGATGGCGATAGTTGGCACAGTGTAACGCAACAAACGAATCGCGTTCGCATGTTTGTAAAAGTTAAAAAATAATATTAGATTAAAGTCTCATTGTTTGTAGCTCTGTACATATTTTGGGGCACATTTTAGATTTTAACGGACAAGACAGTGAATGTTGACAAGAAACAGGAATAGGAGGGAAATTATGATAATAAGGATGATGAGGTAGTTTACATAAGCTTATACAAAAGACATACTTGTATAGTAAATGTACTATTGTAAACTTGATTTAAATAAAACTTTCCTGCTTAGCTAGCTTTGCGACTTCAAGAATGTTGCACAAAAATTACATGTTTATGAAGTAAAACTACTGAACAGAGTTAACTGTGTGGTGTTGGCATGTAAACATTAGCCAAACTCTGGCTGGCAATAACAAAAACATCAGGGACAAATGTAGTGAATGTTACAATGTGTAATTACAAATTAAAACAGCTTAACTGTAGTAAGTGAGCTTTGTAGTTGTAGCAAGTAAACATTTGCCTAAGCCTAGCGAGCGGCTAACAAAAACTTGGGAGTTATTGTTATGCACAAAATACAAGTTAAAACTGCTGAAATGTAGCTAGTTTGCTCTACAGTGTTAGCATGTAAACATCGACCAAATTCCGGCTAGGGGATAACACAAACCTCAGGGACAAATGGACTGAATGTTATGCAAAAATTGTTGTAAATAAGCTCTTTAGTGTTAACATGCAAACATTAGCCAAAGTCGGACTGGCGGCTAATGAAATGAAATGAAATGATCTGCATTAATATAGCGCTTTTCAAGTCAATGACTTCCCAAAGCGCTTTACAATGTGCTCCACATTTCCCAATAGCGGCCTTGCAGCCATGTAAGGCGCTAACCTGCTTATTGGGGGTATTAGGGGTTCAGTGTCTTACCCAAGGACACTTCGACATGTAACACGGACGAGCCGGGATTCGAACTAGGAACCATTGATCCCAAGACGAGCGCTCTACCTCCTGAGCTACTGCCGCCCCTAATAAAAACTTCAGGGATGAACAGACTGAATGTCCTACACAAATTTCAACCGTTTGACTGTAGATAGTTAGCTCTGTAGTTTTAAAATGTAATCTTTAGCACTAAACATTAGATTTTTGTTAATAAGCAGATGCAAAGTAACAAACCAACATAAACAAAACAGTTCTTTCAAACAACTGATAAATTGTCCAAACAAAGTACAAGATAAAAAGCAGCAGTAATAAAGTACAGGTGGGAAAACAGATAAGGCGCAGGTGGGCGCTTTCCAGCCACCCCTTCCAGGTTGGCACCCTCTAGTGCAGTGTTTCTCAACTGGTGGTTTGGGACCCAGAAGTGGGTCGCGTCTTTGCCCTGGCAAAAAAATGCTAAGAAAAAAAAATAACAGTGGGTTCATTTTACTTTTTACCACTAGTTAAGATAATATCCTGCAAATGTTAGTTAAGCATGGCCAAATGTAGATACAGTGGAGACTATATGCAAAATTGATTTCATTATAATGAAAACAAAGCTACTTAAATGAAGTGCTTTGGATTTCATTAAAAAAGCAGATAATTGAACATTAAAGGAACAGTGTGTATGATTTGACACCTATATGTCGCTGCATTGTGAAGTGCAACTCAAAACGAGTGCTAAAAACCACAAGAACGAATAAAGACTACGGAGACTCAAAGTGACCAAACAGTCAAGCTTTTCGAGAGCTTTCGAGTTCCCATAGCAACATGATGGCTAACTATTACCGTGAAGCTCATGTTATGTAAAAAATCAATTTAAAAAAATGCAATTTTATATGTATTCACGGTCATTATTTAAATCAGTATTTTTGGATTTTATAATGAATTTACAGAGAATTACCAGTAGGGTGCACTAAATAACAATCACTGTCCCTTCAAAGCAGGAGTCTCAAACTTGCGACCCGGGGGCCAATTGCACCCCCAGGGTGATAGATTGAGGCCTATGCCTTAGTATGAAAGTATAAGGGACAGTCTGTATTATTTTCCCACTAGATGTCGCTGTATTCTGTCGTGCCACCAAAAACGAGTGCTAAAAGCACAACGGAAAGAGACAAATAAGGGTGACCAAAACGCACCCTATTACTTTTGAAAATAAGAGAATTAATTAAGGGAAAAAAAATGAGAAAAAAAGACAAAATAAACAAAAAGAGAAAAATGGATAAAAAGAAATAAAACAAAAAGTAAAACGGAGGGAAAAGGGAAACAGAAAAAGAAAAATTATAAAATATTTTTTTAAAAAGAGAGAGATAATTGCATTTTTTTGTTTTCATCTTTTCTTTCTCAGTATTGGTTGCACTACACATTACAGCAACATTTAGTGGACAAATATAAAACACTGTTCCTTCAAGAATGTCCGAATGGTTTCATCAGCACTGTTTTTGCGGAAAACCCCATTTGACCCAACCTCACCAGGACCATGGCTTCAGCGGCCCCCAACTCAATTGAGAGTGAGACCCCTGCTTTAAAGGAAATATCATTGTGTGCAGTCGTTTTTCTTTTTGCTGATTATTATGGGTTTTTTAAGACACTTTGATAACATTTGAAAACATCTGACTTGATTCCAGCAGAAAGCTAAATTTCATTTACGCCAGGGCTGTCAAACTCATTTCAAATCGTGGGCCACATATGGCCTCTTAAATGAGATTTATAAAGAAAGGAATTTTTAAACCATTTGCACATGTGCCTATAAAATACATATTCATTTCCAGCTTACACCTTACAAACTAAGGAGAGTGATGTTAAATGTGTAAAGAAAAAAGTATTCACATCTCCTGTAAATGTGTAAACTTGAACATACTATACAGAATACAATACATACTGACAATGTATGCAGTTGCATGAACAGTAGAATTCCACCATACTTTTATGTAGTGAAGCTGCTGACTAACATTAAATTGCCCATTTTTTCAATCATATTCACTGAGCTGTATTTTTCAGTCTAAGGCAGCATTTTAAAGCCGTTATTCTATTCTGGAATTGTTTTTGTTCCTGATATTTGGCGATCAACTCATTAGCTAATTGTTTTGAATGATGTTTTTGTTTATTTTTCGTTCAATCGTGTATTTTCCATAATATTTTCCTCAACTTCATAAAAGCTCAACAATAACATAAAACTCAGCACGGCAGCGCAGTGGTTAGCGCATGTGCGGCACAGTTCTGAGGTCATAGGATCAAACCTTCCTGTTTGGAGTTTGCATGTTCTCCCCGTGCTTGCGTGGGTTTCCTCCAGGCACTCCGGTTTCCTCCCGCATGTGCTGGTTCAAATTTTCTCTAGGTGTGAACTAATCAGTTGTTGTATATCTCTGTGTGCCCTGTGATTGGCTGGCAATCTGTTCAGGGTGTCCTCTGCCCACTGCCTGGAAATGGCTAGCATGGGCTCCAGCACCCCCGCGACCCTACTGAGGATAAGCGGTTAATGGCAGGGTGGATGGAATAACATAAAACTAAACCTTCAAAATGTGTGATTGGAAAGTTGGGAATAAGAGTTTCCTAAAAATGTGTACTCTTTTCTAGATTTTGGCCTAGAGATCGGAGAGGAAAATGATTTTTTTCTTGATTTGGGCTGCAACATTAGAATTGTATGGTGGGTCCTGAAGTCAGATCATTTTAGAAGCACTGCTCTAGTGGGGAATGACGTGCCAGATCATCACCTCACTTTTAATGTGACCACTTATTTTTTCATAAGCATTTATTCTTCAGGTTTTTTCTTCAGGCCGAGACAGAAAATAGACTTTTTCTTCTGGTTAAAATGCATTTATTTTTGCAGGCATGCCGGTTACGTTCCAGGTGGTGGTCCTGGTGGGAAAATTGGGCGTTTCGGTGGCCTATGACTTCATTTTTGTCTTCTTCGCGGAGCTGTACCCCACGGTGGTGCGCAACACGGGGCTGGGAGTCCTGGCCACGGCCGGGCGGGTCGGCACCATCATATGCCCTTACGTCATCTACCTAGGTGAGTCAGGGCGTCTTAGTTATAACCTGAAGATTACAATTTAAAAAAAAATTAAACTCAAACCCTGAAAAAGAAGAAAAAAGAAGGGTTTTTTTGAAGCCGATCTATGAAATGCACATACTTGCACGCACATCATGATTGAGCTGACTGAGACTTGATCATGGATTTGAGCCAAGTGATGGCGGCAAAGAGTAACAAAGTACCAAATTCCATAGAGTGTATTTAAATAGAGTTTTAAGTGTTTGATCAAAGAGATTAACTTAAAAAATAATAATGATGAATGAAATAAAAATAATTTAAAAGAATCATTTAAACACAAAGTAAAACATAGAACAATTACTAAATAAAGAATATATTTTTAAATATATAAGTGAAATTGAATAAAAAAAGATTATATATATAAAAATAGATACAAAAAATGATCATAGTAATAGTCAAATTAAAGCAATAAAATAAAAACATAAAATATTTTTTCAATGAATCGGACTTTTAATTTCTCTCCAATGTATTTAAATATTGAAATTTTGGACGAAAAGGCGATAGAATATTTGTTTTGTGCAATATCATATCAATCAAAAAAAAAAATGATAAGTGTTTATCAATTAACTTGATATTTCAAAAATTGCACAGAAATGCATGCTATACACCTGCAAATATGTAAGATACTCTTTTCCTCCCACCTTCACATTTCAACGATATCGTCAGGATCAGAACGGAGACAGGACCTTGCGTTACGTTTCTCTCAGTTTTATTGGAAGAAAGGAAAGGGTTACACCCACGATCCAGTGATCGCTGGGCTCTGAACGCGGAAGTGGGATTTCCGTGGCGAGTGATGGCGGTATTGGGAACAGAAAAACGGGTCATTAGCCAGGACAGGATTGCAAAAACGTTGTCGGGGTCAAAAAGGAGTCAAAAGCCAGGAGAGGAGAGTAGACGTGGTCAGGATCAAAAAACGGTCGAAGCCGGGAGCAAAAAAACAAGTGGGAGTCAGGGTCGAAAAAGGCTTGCCTAGCATAAACTGATGTTCACAGAAAACAGGTGACAGAAAGGAGTGGGTTTAAATAGGGACATGGAGCCAATCAGAGTCCGAGGCAGCCAAATGAGCGGGCACAGGTGCATCACATCGGTAATCATGACAGGTATATGGAAATAAAAAATAATAAAATTCTAATTAAATATATATATATATATATATATATATATATATATATATATATATATATATATATATATATATATATATATATATATATATATATATATATATATACAGTTCTGAGGTCTTGGGAACCTCCTGTGTGGGTTCAAATCCAGCTACCGGACTTACTGTGCGGAGTTTGTATGTTCTCCCCGTGCTTGCGTGGGTTTCCTCCGGGCACTCCGGTTTCCTCCCAGATTACAAAGACATGCATTTCAGGTGGATTGGCCGGTACAAATTGTCCCTGGGTGTGAATGAGCGAGCGAGTTGTCTGTCCCTGTGTGCCCTGCGATTGGCTGGCAACCAGTTCAGGGTGTCCCCCGCCCACTGCCCGATGATTGCTGGGATGGGCTCCAGCACCCCCGGGACCCAACTGAGGATAAGGGGTGCAGCTGATGAGATGAGATATATATATATGACTTTATTTTTTATTGATGAATAAGTACATTTAGAAAATGATCAAGTATATGAATAATGCTCCACTTTCCACTTGTCTTGGTTCCTTTTGGTGTTGTTTATTTTAGTATTATTCGTTATTTCTCTTGAAGCAATTTTTTTTATTTGATTTTATTTGTTTTTTTAGGAATTTACAGCAAGATCCTGACTTATATTATTTTCGGTGCGTTCAGCGTCGTTGCAGCTCTGTTGGGTTTCTTGCTGCCAGATACGAGAAATTGCAAACTTCCTGACTTTATCAGCGAGACTAAGTCCATTCGAGGGTAAGTATTGTCCCTGGTATCTCATGTGAAAAATCATTAACAGAATCACATAAAAAAAGCTTCATCATATTCTCACCTTACTCTAAAATGTACACAATTATATACTTTATGCAGCGACGAGGAAGAAACTGGCGTGTAGTCTTTGTTGCAGAGCATTCATTGTATTTTTTCCAACATCTTAAAACGAATTTTTATCTCAACGTGTGCTCTTTTTTCTCGTACAGATTCTGCACAGCAAATAAAAATCCATCAAAACACAACAAACTTGCGGCAACAGCGACCTCCACTGGTGGTTAAATAATACCAATACTCCAAAAGACTTCATCATGACTCACAAAACAGCTTTTATTTTGTCTGTAAAAGTATTCAGGCCATTAAATCGTTTTTTTGTTTGTTTTTTTTGGGGGTTTTTTGTGTGTGCATGCGTGTGTTTGTACTCGTTTTGCATTTTATTTATGAATGTAGTTGCCCTCAAATAGGCTTTGCGACATATTTTCCATGTTTAGGCTGCAGGGGACAGCATTGAGCCAGGGTTGATTTTCGGTTTCGCGTTCGAATCACGAAAAAGACTCACCTGACAGGTCGTGTCTACGTTTTCTTCCATCCATCCATCCATCCATTATCTGCACCGCTTATCCTCAATAGGGTCGCATGGGTGCTGGAGCCCATCTCAGCTATCTTCGGGCAGTAGGCAGGGGACACTAAACCAATTGCAGGGCACACAGAGACAGACAACCCGCTCGCTCATTCACACCTAGGGACAATTTAGACTGACCAATTAACCTGACATGCATGTTTTTGGAATGTGGGAGGAAACCAGAGTGCCAGGAGAAGAACATGCAAACTCCACAAAGGTAGGTTCAATCTCATGACCTCAGAACTGTGCCACACACGCAGTAACCACTGCACTGCCCCCTTTTCTTCCATTCATTTATAAATATTTAAAAAATATATAATTATTTCTGTTTATTTCGTACTAATTTTGTCGTCCTTTTGAGTTTTGATGATGATTTTGACTGCCCTTAAAATATTTGTAGCAACGCATTGGCCAAGTGAGTACAGTTTGGGATCCAAAATTAATCTTTAAATCCTAAAATAAACTCGTATCTTTCATTTCGTAAAAATTTTGAACTTAAGAACATTTCACAGTAATCTTGAATTTACCAACTATAAAGGTCAAGTATTTTATCTTCATATTTAAAAAAAGAAAAAACGTGTTTATAAAGCTAACCCCGGCATTCATCGTCCCAGTTTACAATGTTTTCATTCTACAATGCCGGATAAGATGTTTTTTCAGCGCCTCTTTGCGTAATTTCCACCACTATTCAAAACTGAATGAATGAATGAATTAAAACTTAAAAACAACATCAACCACTAATTAACAAGAAGAAACAACTAAATATTTGCACACACAAAAACAGGGTGCATGATACAATAATATTATACTTAAACATGAATTCAAAATAATGTTTATTGTGATTCAACATAAACATGCCAATGAATTTGTCTTTGGAACCCTGGTGAACAGCGTTGATCAAATTTGTTTAAAACTAGGATACGATAGAAATAAAGACAATTATGTTTATTTAAGTCAAGTCAAGTCAAATTTATTTATATAGCCCTTAATCACAAAAATGTCTCAAAGGACTGCACAGGATTACAGTTACAAAATTACACAATTACCTGATCTTAATTAAATTGTCTTTATTGTCATTGATATTAATGTTGTAATACATTGTATGCAATGAGATTACACATGGCATTCCAGGATAAATATGTAAAGACCTTATAGAGACAGTCAAGATAAATAGGCAAAAAATACCTACAGAGTACATACAAAAAGGAAAAGACAAGCTTGATGGCTTTGGGGTAGGGCGCCTGGTTTGTGCCTTGGCAGTCATATCAATGACTTACGACATTGGTACCCCTTGCCTACCTCCTTGGCATTGGGGGTTGGTATTGGGGGGGTTTGGGCATCTCATGACTCCCAACGACAGGTGTTGCGACACATTGGTTGGGTAGAACTATAGTCGCATCATTTAAAGTACAGTGTGTGTATGGGAGCCGAGCCCTGAGTCAGGAATAAATCGAGGAGGAAGAAGAAGAATTGTATATGTACACGACGAATACCAAATTAACACTTTTGTTTGCATTCTCAAAAATGTCTATAATCTAAACTTTGCAGTATTTAAGTGTTTGACTGTGAGTAACCTTTCGACGATGCCCATTTTCCGTTGGTTGACGTCATGCAGTGGTTGAAATGCCAATTTGCGATTGGCTTAACTATCTCCCACAATCCCTTTTTATGTGGTTTAGAATCTCAAGTGCTTCGGCGATGAAATAATGTATTTATTTTCTATGGGTCAAAGGCCTGCAATGATGCGAAAGGGGGAAGCTAAAACCTAATAACTGATAAAACAAAGTTTGCTATTATCAAGAAATATGAAGTCAAGTCATTTTTATTTGTATAGCCTTAAATCACGAAGAGTCTCAAAGGGCTTCACAGATTATTACACTATATTACACAGACTATTTTTCAGCCGACGAGAAGAGTAGGTTATTTATATGCTATGGAGTAGAAGTGAGTTTTAAGCTTAGATTTAAACACTTCCACTGAGGTTGCAGATCTCAGGGGGAAGAGCATTCCACAGCACCGGTGCCCGGATGGAGAACGCTCTCGAACCAGCAGAACACTTCTTTGCTCTTGGGATCACCAGAAGACCGGCACTCTCAGATCGTAGGCTTCGGACCGGGACATAGGGGGAAATCAGATCTGAAAGATAAGAGGGAGCAAGTCCATGTATGATTTTGTATAATACTAAGAGAACCTTGAAATCACATCTAAGGCTAACTGGGAGCCAATGCAGGTTAGCTTGTTATGTGATCGTACTTTTTTGTCCTAGTTAAAAGCCTCGCTGCGGCATTTTGTACCAGCTGAAGAGACTTGATTCTAGACTTCGGGAGACCAGAGAGTAGTGCATTACAGTAATCGAGACGGGAGGTAACAAACGCATAAATTATAATTTCCGCATCCGACTGAGACAGTATTGAACGGATTTTAGCAATGTTACGAAGATGGAAGAAAGCGGTTCTAGTAATTTTCTTTACATGCGTTTCAAAAGATAGATCAGGGTCAAATATGACACCTAAATTTTTAACTGAGTCACTCTGTGTGATGTGACATTTGTCAATGTTCACAGCAGTTTTTGAGAATAAGTCACGGCATTTAGATGGACCAATGACTAACATTTCGGTCTTTTCAGAGTTAAGACGCAAGAAATTGAGTGACATCCACTCTTTTATCTCAATGAGGCAGGCCTCCAAATTTCCACAGTTTAGTGTGGGAGATTCCTCCAACGGAAGATATAGTTGAGTGTCGTCTGCGTGGCAGTGGAAGCTGATATTGTACTTGCGAATAATATCACCTAATGGAAGCATGTAAATGCTGAAAAGAAGGGGGCCAAGCACTGAACCCTGCGGAACACCACAGGTAACATTAAAGGGCTCAGATGTCATTTCGCCATATTTAACACAGTGCGTCCTATCTGAGAGGTAGGATCTGAACCATAAGAGGACGTTTCCTGAGAGACCAATCCATTTTTCCAAACGTTCTAGTAAGATATTATGGTCCACTGTGTCAAAAGCAGCACTAAGGTCCAGCAGCAGCAAAAGTGATGAAGCGCCAGAGTTTATTGCCCGTAGGAGATCATTGGTTACCTTGATCAGAGCTGTCTCAGTAGAGTGGTTAGCCCTGAATCCTGATTGCATAGATTCAAAAAGGTTATTCTCGGATATGAAATCATTCAGCTGCTGTGCCACTACTTTTTCAAGTACTTTAGAAAGGAAAGGTATGTTTGACACAGGTCTATAATTACATACGATTTCTGGATCAAGGTTGGGTCGTTTCAGTGTGGGTTTAATAACGGCGGACTTAAAAGCTGCTGGAACTACACCTGAGGAGAGTGATATGTTTATAATATTTAGAACTGAAGGTCCAAGGACGCCAAAAAGACTTTTAATAAGTGAACCTGGGAGCGGGTCGAACTGGGAAGTTGTCGGTTTGGCCGCATTCACCACCTGTTTGAGATCACCAAGTGACAGTTCACTAAAACTGGACAATTTCCCTGGACAGCCACCCTGTCGTGCATCTGTAGATTTCAGCCCTTTAATGTGTGGTATTAATAATGTCTTTAGCAATTTCTTCCTGTATGCATTGAATTTTCTTAGTAAAGAAGACCATTAAGTCATGAGCAGAGTGCATCGAACTATCTGCGATAGTCTGTTGCCTTGAAAGCGATGCTACAGTGTCAAAAAGGACTTTGGGATTGTTCTTTTGAGACGCAATCACCTTCGAAAGGTGGGCCGATTTTGCAGAGGCAAGGGCCGCTTTATACTTTAACAAGCTTTCACACCAGGTTTGATGGAAAACCTCAAGTTTGGTAGCGCGCCATTTTCTTTCCAATTTCCTGCATTCTCGTTTAAGGGTTCTAGTTTCATCAGTAAACCATGGCGTGCGTCTTTTAGGACGTGATTTAAGCTTTATGGGCGCTATTGAATCCAGGACACTAGCCAGGGTAGTATTAAACTCATTCATGAGTGAGTCAATCGAGCCATTGTATGAAGGAAAGGACGCAACTGCTCCAGGAAGGAGTTCAAAGAGCTCAGAAACTGTGCCAGTGCTTATATTGCGTCCGCTAAATCCTTCAGCTTTTTTAGCACTACATTTCAGACATGGGACCAAGTCACACATGTGCAAGTCTCAAGTAAGTCTCAAGTCTTCACCTTCAAGTCCCAAGTAAGTCCCAAGTATTTTTTTCTTGGGCAAGTCAAGTCACAAGTCAAGTCCCGAGTCTTAGATTGCCAAGTCCAAGTCAAGTCACAAGTCATAAAAACAGCGACTCGAGTCGACTCGAGTCCAAGTCACTAAGTCTCAAGTCCCCATGTCTGCTACATTTAGCTAGCACCTCAAATGTAACTAAATAATGATCCGAGATAACGGTAGTACACAGTAACACCATAATGTTTGAGGTTAAAACTCCTCGAGTCAGAACCAGGTCTAGCGTGTTTCCATCTTTATGGGTTGGCAAATCAACCAGTTGATTAAAACCAAATGCATCAATTACAGACCGAAACGCAACAGTAAGTGAACTGAGTGGGGAGTTCATATCAATGTTAAAGTCCCCCATAATTATAATTTTGTCTGCATAGGTTACTAGTTCAGACAAAAGTTCAGCAAATTCGTCTAAGAAAGTTGTGTATGGCCCAGGTGTGCGATAGACAGTTATTACATAAATTGAGAATAGAGAGGACCGCATCACAAGAGCCTCAAACGCCTTGTAATTATTAGAGGTACGAGGATTAAATTTGAGCGTTTTTTCAGAAATGAGCGCGACACCGCCACCCTTTTTCAACATGCGTGCTACATGGTTACTCACGTAGTCTGGGGGTGAAGCATAATTTAGTGCTAAATACTCATCCGGGCGTAACCAAGTTTCACAAAGACCGATACAGTTAAGTTTATAATCACGAATAATGTTATCAACAAGTAAAGCTTTAGGAGCAAGCGATCTAATATTTAAAAGACCAAATTTTAGCTTTGCTGAATCATTTGACTTATCTGAAGTCTTTGTAGTCTTTGTAGAGATCGTCACAAGATGTCGCCGTTCGTGAGCGTTGAGTTTAAAGCGTCGGTTGTCCGGCAAGGAATGAATGGTGGAATTAGTCACATCCTCGCGTCCCTCTTGCTTCTTCGACTTCGCACGCTTCACACATTTACCCGCACGGCAACCACGCTTCGGTTTTCTGTCTTTACGGCGCCGTTGTCGTCGTTTAGTAGGAAGAATAGTTGTCCACAAGGATGCCGGATCTCTTTGAAGCTTGTTCAGTACATCATAAAAAGTGCCCGAAAAGTCGAAATTTAGACGCCCACCCAACCGAATAAGTTCGTCCCTACTGTAAGTATTTTTGGCCACGCATGTGTCCAAAAAAGAAAGCAAAAAAGACAAGAGAACGGTAATGAATAGAAGATTAGCTGGAGAGCAGCTTAGCCGCAGCATCCACGTGCGCCGCCATGTTGAACTACAAGATGCATGGCTGTAACCAATTGAGGATAGGGGCAATTATTAAAAATAAGCAGGGAATTTAAATATTCAAAGGACATGGCCATCCTCACAATTAATTTTTTTTATCAGAATCCACAATCTCCTCCCCCTCTGCATCCACCTGCTACTCCACTGTACCAGCGCAAGTCTTATCAAAGCAAAAGTAAATTAAATTTCATATTTACTTTATTTGTAATGTTTTTTAATCACAAATCATAATATTGGGGAGGGCATCAACATGCTTGTTGACCAATGTTTCAGGTTTTTTTCCTTCTAAAGGGTAACATTGAAAGTAATCAGTTTTGGATTCCAGGCCCCATCATCTATTTCAAGTAACTGTAAGTATTATACAGAAAATGAATAACAATTTTAAATCAGTAGGGGCATTTTCAATGATTCACATTAACAGTAGAAGTATGTAAGCATATTTTGGTGCATTTATAGAATAATTGCAGCAATTTTAGAACCCATTTATGTCACAAACCAGGACAGGAAACAGGAATGAGAACCCAATCGCGTAACGTGACTCAGTTTATTAGGGAGAGGAGGAATGCGCGCACACTCGATCCGATGGTCGCGGAAGTGGATTGAAATCACAACTAAAGAGTGGTCAAAATCAAACAGATCGGGCCGAAAATAAAACAGGATCAAACACAGGCAAATTCACAGGACTTAGCATACCAGACAGAGTCTAGCGGGAGTTTTGCAGACGCTCTGACACCAGGCAACTCGAAACACCGCGTTTAAGTAGTCCGGCAGCAATCTGTCAACGCGTTTCATCTGGTGTCAGTAGGCGAGGCCAATTGGGCGCCGTGGCAACCGTGACAGAACCTGGCCCCACAGGGCGGGGACCAATGGGCGCCATGGCAACCATGACAATTTAGTGTAAGTCTCCGAAACCTGGTTCAATGAGGAAAAGGCAGTCGATTTTGAAATAAATGATTATAATTTAAACTATGTTACCAACTAGGCATTACTCAGATCAAACGGGCATGAACAGGGTTTCAACGAGGGTTAAACAATGATCTGGCCGCGGCAGTTCCAAAAGGCACGCTTAAGTACTCCTGCAATTATTCTATAAGTGCACGAGAAATCTAAATTTAAATTAATACAGAACATGTCAATGTTTCTCAATGATTTACTTGAATGCTTAACATTAGTGATTATAAATGAAAAAAGGAGGAATATTATTGTCAGTTGTGTATACAGATCACCGATCTCAAGTTTAGAAATGTTCACAAATGAGGCCAAGAAAACATATTCAGCAATAAACAACAAATTTCCATTCATTTGTGGAGATTTCAACATTGACCTGAAGAATCCAAACAAACACAAAAACATTGATAACTATATTGACAGAATGTACAGGATGAGTTTATACCCAACTATATCAAAACCTAGTAGAATTACTTCACACAGAGCAACTCTAATTGACAATATCTTTACAAATAATGTTAAATTTGCAAGCGTCAGTGGATTATTGGTTTGTGACATTTTTGAACACCTTACAGTTTTTACAGTGTATGATGATAAGGTAACTGTCACAAAACGGACCGGGAAGCAGGTAGTCGGAACTCATATGCGTAGACGATCTGTCACTTGTCTAACACACAAACGGACAAAAACAATACAAAACAGGTTCAAAGGCAATCAAAATTACAAACTAGGCATTACTCAGATCGAACGGGCATGAACAGGGTTCCAACGAGGGTTAAACAATGATCTGGCCGCGGGCAGTTCCAAAAGGCACGCTTAAGTACTCCAAGAGCAATCAGTCCAATCCGTCTCAGCCGGTGTCAAGGGGCGGTGCCAGCTGGGCGCCATGACAACCGTGCAGGACATGACAGTAACTAGTCAAACTCTAACTATAAAATATATTTACAAACGAATAAGAAATGAAAAGACAATTAAGTCACTTGATGAGGACTTAGTCAAATCTAACTGGAATACTATATATATGGTATAGATGATGTGGATCGTGTTTTTGATATATTTTTAGAAATATTGAGTACAGCATAAAATAAACATTGTCCAATGAGAAAAAGTAATGTTAGCAACCAATCAGTAAAGTATCCATGGGTGACTAAGGGTTTATACAATGCTTGTAAAAAGAAAAACACTTTATATAGAAAATTCATTAAACTAAGAACCAAGGAAGCCGAATCCCAATATGAAACTTATAAAAACAAATTGACGATTATATTAAGAGCTAGTAATAAATGATTTCATACTTATTTATTTAATAAAAACAAAAACAATATTAAAAGTATTTGGGGAATATTAAATAATATAATATAAGGTGGGCAGCACGGTGGCGCAGTGGTTAGCGCATGTGCGACACAGTTCAAGTCATGGGAACCTCCTGCGTGGGTTAAAATCCAGCTCCAGACTTCCTGTGTGGAGTTTGTATGTTCTCCCCGTGCTTGCGTGGGTTTCCTCTGGGCACTCCGGTTTCCTCCCACATTCCAAAAACATGCATTTCAGGTGAATTGTCCGTTCCAAATTGTCCCTAGGTGTGAATGAGCGAGTGAGTTGTCTGTCCCCGTGTGCCCTGCGATTGGCTGGCAACCAGTTCAGGGTGTCCCCTGCCCACTGCCTGATGATTGCTGGGATGGGCTCCAGCACCCCCGCAACCCTACTGAGGATAAGCGGTGCAGCTAATGAGATGAGATGAGATAATATAAGGTAATAAAGTAATTACCGGTAATGGATATCCAAACTATTTCATTGACAAGAACAGTGAAAATTATAGATTCAATCAAATTGTGGATTTTAATAGGTTTTTTTGTAAATGTTGGATCGGACCTAGGTGCAAATATTCCTGAGTGCAGTAGCAAACAATTCGAGTCACTGATAAAAATAAACCCAAATTCAATTTTTTGGGGTGTGGCCTAACAGAATCAGAGTTCTTAGACCTGGTAAACAATTGTAAAAATAAAACATCTAATGACTGTTTTGATCTAGATATGGTATAAGTTAAGCAAATTATACATAGCATTGTGAAACCATTAACAAACATATGTAATTTATCATTTGTAACAGGGAAATCTCCAAATCAAATTAAAATAGCAAAAGTGATACCAGTATGAGTGCAGCACGGCAGTGCAGTGGTTAGCGCGTGTGCGGCACAGTTCTGAGGTCATGAGATCGAACCTTCCTGTGTGGAGTTTGGATGTTCTCCCCGGGCATTGGTTTCGTCCCAAATTCCCAAAACATGCATGTTAGGTTAATTGGCCGGCCCAAATTGTCCCGAGTTGTGAATGAGTGAGTTCTGTCTCTGTGTGCCCTGGGACTGGCTGGCAATTGGTCCAGGGTGTCCCCTGCCCACTGCCCAAAGATAGCTGAGATGGCCTCCAGCACCCCTGCGACCCTACTCAGGATAAGCGGTGCAGATAATGGATGGATGGATGGATTCCAATCTACAAAAATGGAAACAAACACATCTTCAAAAACTACAGACCGGTATCTCTGTTTCCTCAGTTCTCCAAAATATTAGAGAAACTTCATAGTAAAAGACTAGAGAAATTTATACACAAGCATAAATTAATTAATGAGAGTCAATGTGGTTTGAGGGCTATCAGATCAACAACAATGGCAGTTATTGATGTGGTAGAATAAATTACCAATAGCTTAGAAAAGAAGAGATTTGCAGCCAGGATATTTATTGATTTAAAAAAAGCATTTGATACTATTAATCATAAGTTTCTATTAAAAAAAACTGGAACGATATGGCATCAGGGGAGTGGCCTTGGGATGGATTGAAAGCTATTTGACTGGCAGGCAACAAACAATATGTAAAAAAAGGAGAGTTGACTTAGACATTTGTTGTAGAGTACCACAGGGTTCCGTCCTGGGTCCAAAGCTTTTCAATGTATATATTAACAATATATTTAATGTTTCCAAACTATTAAAATTAGTCATATTTACTACAAGCCAGTTTCTTCCTCGTCGCTGCATAAAGTATATAATTGTGTACATTTGCAGATGACAGATAACATGTTCTATTCCAACAATAATTATATTGATCTAGTAACAAATATTAATAGTGAATTAATTACCCTAAAAACATGGTTGGATATTTATCTATCTATCTACCATGGTCATATCCCTCAAGAGGGGTGACCGACAGCAAGACAAACACATACAATAACAAAGAAAATAAAAGGGGAAAAAAAATAGCAAAAAAACACACACAAAAATCTTTGGAGCATGGCCAACCCAATTGCCCAAACACCCAAACAAGTTAGGCACCTCGGCACCTAAGTTGGTCATGCTTTCGTCCCTCCAGATGAAAAAGGACACCAGAAAGCGGCCATGTCACTCGGGTCAGGGTGACACAACACACTCTTTTGTTCAACCGCAAGGCCCGACAGCTTTCACTGGTTTACCCCTGCCGCATCATACGGGTCCCCAGCCCATCCTTAAGAACGCGGGTATAAATAAATTATATTTAAATTTAAATAAAACTAAAGTGATATTCTTCAGTACTACCAAGGCAAATCTAGACTTGGCGGTGAAAATGGATGGTGTTGCCATTGACATTGTATCAGAAATTACATTTTTAGGAGTTACAATATGTCAGAGACCAGAAACGGAGACAGGACCCACTTGCATTCGTTTCTCTCAGTTTTATTGAGAAGGAGGAAAAGGCATGCACCCACGATCCGGTGATTGTCGTTCACGGGTAGCAGATCGCTCGGAACGCGGAAGTGGTATTTCCGTGGCGAGCTGAAACTAGTGTCGAGAGCGGGGAAAAACAGATCGATGGCCGGAACAGGGGAGCAAAAACATAATCAAGTTCAGACAAGGGGTCAGAGCTGGGAATCAAATAGGAATCAGGACAGGAGAAATTCATGGTCAAAAGGGCTTGCCTAGCGTGAGCTGAGGTTCGCAGACGGACTGACAACGGGTGACAGGAAGACGGGGGTTTAAAAAGAGACAAGCAGCCAATCAGCGTCCGAGGCAGTTGGCGCCAAAGGAGCTGACTCAGGTACTTCGCATCAGTAATCATGACACAATAGATTGTAAATTAAATTGGAAAACACACATCAGACACATACAAACTAAGGTATCTAAAAGTATTTTAATTTCTAATAAAGCCAAATTATTTTTAAATTACAATGAGCTGTACTTATTATATTGTTCTTTAGTTCTGCCATACACAACGTGCCGTGCAGAAGTTTGGGGCAATAATTACAAAAGTTCACTCCATTCCCTTTTTGTACTCCAAAAACGAGCAATAAGAATTATACACAAGGCAGGATATTGTGATCGTACCAATATCCTATTTCTTCAGTCCAAATTATCAAAATTGTTTGAGCTGGTGGAGTTTTCCCACTTCCCAACTACTGTTCAAAGTGAACAGTACTCTACTGTACTGCCAGAGAACATATAAATATTATTTACACGAAAAGAAGGAAGCTACAACTTGAGGAGATGTAGTAACTTTAAAATCCAACCGATGACAACTACCAGGAAAAGTAAGTGTGTGTCTGTATGTGGAGTTAAACTTTGGAACAAATTACAGGATGAGCTCAAAAAATGTCCAAGTATTCACCTGTTCAAATCCAGATACAAAAAAACAGTTAAGGCAAAGTACAGATTGTGTCTGAATGATATAGCAAAAGGTAGATGTAAGCAAATCAACATTGTTATTATTATTATCATCATTATCATCATCATCATTATTATTATTATTATTATTATTATTATTGTTATTATCTCATCTCATCTCATTAGCTGCACCGCTTATCCTCAGTAGGGTCGCGGGGGTGCTAGAGCCCATCCCAGCAATCATCGGGCAGTGGGCAGGGGACACCCTGAACTGGTTGCCAGCCAATCGCAGGGCACACAGAACAGACAACAGGCTCGCTCATTCACACCTAGGGACAATTTGGCCAATCCACCTGAAATGCATGTCTTTGGGATGTGGGAGGAAACCGGAGTGCCCGGAGGAAACCCACGCAAGCACGGGGAGAACATACAAACTCCACACAGTAAGTCCGGTAGCTGGATTTGAACCCACACAGGAGGTTCCCAAGACCTTAGAACTGTGCCGCATACGCGCTAACCACTGTGCCGCTGTGCTGCCCTATTGTTATTATTATTATTATTATTATTATTATTATTATTACTATTATTATTATTATTATTATTATTATTATTATATTACTAGTAATAATTATTATAATTATTATAACTGTCATTAATTGTTATTATTGTCATTATTGGTGATCGAATTATATTAGGTGATTAGTAGCATTATAGAGTTAATAAAGGGGTAAAACTAAATTAATCTGGTAGGATAAAATCAGTGATGGAAGTGCCACCACTTGATGATAATGAACAGTCTGTGTATCCACAGAGCCAATGTAAATATGTATATTCAAGACGTGTTAGTTGTTTGTAAATACACATGAGACTCTTTAACTCCACCCGGGGGAGTAAAAGCCCACATTTAACCACACCCCCAAATTGCATATTACCCTATTTTTATTACAGTGTGTATTTTATGTAGCACTATTTAAATACTCTATATCAACACATTACATTGGGTTTTGGGTATATATTTATTTTATTGGGTTTTATTTTCAACACAAGGATACTGCTGGAAGTGTGAATTCCCTACGGGGATGAATAAAGTATCTATCTATCTATCTATCTATCTATCTATCTATCTATCTATCTATCTATCTATCTATCTATCTATCTATCTATCTATCTATCTATCTATCTATCTATCTATCTATCTATCTATCTATCTATCTATCTATCTATCTATCTAAAAGAGTTAACTGTGGGACACGATTATTAATGAAGCCAAAGGGGTAGGATTTAATAAGCATTTGCTTCTTCCTGCTCCCTTTTGAACATGTATGATAAGATTGTTTGTGTTTTTTTTTTTTAAATTTGATTTGTTGTTTTGTTTTTGTTTTGTCATGTTTGAAATAAAAGTTTCATTCATTCATTCACTCAAAAAAAGTTAATGATGACCCCGGCCCCCATAAAAAAAGGCCCTGAGCTGTAACAAAGACATGTGGTGGCTAGCTGAGCAATGTTGACGCAGAGGGAGGGTGTGTGGGGGTTGTTCTACTGCAGAAAAATAAAAATAAAAAAAGCTAGGTCTGCAGTCATTAATATGCAAATATGCAAACGAGGGGGTAATTAAGTCAGTCCCTTTTTGATTGCTAATGAATTCCGACTGAAGGGAGGGGGGACGGCTGGTGGATGATGAAAGAAAGAAAGAAAGAAAAGAAAAAAACAATAGGATGCAGTGCTTGTTTTTCCTTATCTAACAAGGCACAGTCACAGTCTGATAATAAAAAAAATATTAATGACAATGAGCAAGATTATTTCTATTTTTTAGTGTTTTTTCTTTTACTGTTTTTAAACGTGAATATATATGATATAGTTTCAGCGTTGTTTTGTCTTCTATTAATAATATAATAATAAGACCCAGTGACAGGTGGATAAAAAAAATACTACCACTAACAATAATAATAAATATTATCATTTTAAAGTGTTATTCTCACTATTTTACTCTATTTCAATATAAATAAATATTCTTTTCAGTCTTGTTAATTATTCTCATTCTTGTGAATGGTGCTAATTTAAGTCCGGGTCACTGACTAAATAATAGATTTAGATTTAAATTTGATTGACATTTTCCTCATTTGACTATATTTTTAACATACGTACATATTTTGATGCCACAATGCACTGTGGGACTTGTATTACAGAGACAAATGATCCACACAAACTCAAATTTACTTGCCAAATAAGCTTCATGTGTATTGGTTGATTTCTCTGGGATATTTCCATTTTACTTTCTGCCCTTACTGCAAAAATGTCACCATTGCATCCGTCCATGTATAGTGTAAGTCCAGGCTTCTGGCAGGTTATTTTGTCATTTATCATGTAAAGAATTTGCTGCATTGTTCAGGAAACAAAAGGCAATTCTTCAATTGGTTTGAGTGTGTAGGGCATGTAAAAATTGCGTATAACATATTTTTCTGCAGAATTAATAGAGAGTCGACGATGCACGGAGGTCTTAAAAGTCAGACCGCAGAATAGCGGAGAATACTAAATTACCATTTTTATTTAGCCTGACGGGCCACTTACGACTCGGGCTCCATAGTTTTCCCACCCATGTCTTACCACAATGTCTGAAAGTATGTCATGCGAGGAAACCACACTGTCATATTTTATTCGCCAGGAAACAGGAAACCCCGAGTCATAACAGGATGCCCTCCATTTTCGAGCTGTACCTGATGCGGAGGCAGCAGCTCCGGGGAACCCGTTTACAAATTTAGGACGAGGGGTAGGAAAACTATTGCCCAAGGGCCCTGTCTGGCACACCAGGCTTTTTCATCCGGCCCACAAAACCAAAATGGTCCAAATTAAATAACAATATATCCATCCATTATCTGCTCCTCCTATCCTCAGTAGGGTTGCGGGGTGCTGGAGCCCACCCCAGCTATCTTCGGGTAGTGGGCAGGGGACACCTTGAACTGGTTGCCAGCCAGTTGCAGGGCACACAGAGACAGACAACTCAATTTGAACCGGCTAATTAACCTGACATTCATGTTTTTGGAATGTGTGAGGAAACCGGAGTGCCCGGAGGAAACCAACGCAAGCATGGGGAGAAGATGCAACCTCCACACAGGAAGTTCGATCTCATGACCTCAGAACTGTGCCGCACACGCGCTAACCGATGCGCCGCCGTGCTGCCCAATAACAATATAAATCATAGTATAGTAGTACTAATAAAATAGAAAAGGGTGCCAACTTATTCCCCATTGTCCCTTTGTGTTTCTACATCAAAAATGCTACTACAAAAATACACCAAAATGACTACAAAACAAAATATTCAATTTAGTGCTTAAAGATTTGTAACTAATATAATTCATTCTGAAAAGAAGTCAAGTCAAGTCATGTTTATTTGTATAGCCCTTAGTCACAAGGAGTCTCAAAGGGCTGCACAGACCACAGATTATTGCAAACCACAGACTATTATGGCACCATCCCCTGATCTAAAACCTACATGAGGGCAAATAATATGCAGATATTGTCATCATAAAATATAGGTTATTCATATGCTATAGAATAGAAGTGTGTTTTAAGCTTGGATTTAAACATTTCCACTGAGGTTGAAGAACGAATCTCAGGGGGAAGAGCATTCCACAGCACCAGGGCCCGGATGGAGAACGCCGTCGAATCTGCGGATCTTTTCTTGGCTCTTGGGATCACTTGTAGACCAGCATTTTCAGAGTGTAAGCTCCGGACCGGTGCAAAAGGGGAAATTAAATCTGAAAGATATGAGGGAGCAAGTCCATGCATGATTTTGTATACTACCAACAGAACCTTAAGACCACATCTTAAGCTAACAGGGAGCCAATGCAGGTTAGCAAAAATTGGGGTTATGTGATCAAACTTTCTTGTTTTAGTTAAAAGCCTCGCTGCAGCATTTTGCACCAGCTGAAGACTCTTGATTTTGGACTTGGGGAGACCGTAGAGTAGTGCATTACAGTAATCGAGACAGGAGGTAACAAACGCATGAATTACAATCTCCGCATCCGACTGAGACAGCATAGGGCGAATTTTAGCAATGTTGCGAAGATGGAAAGAAGCTGTTTTAGTAATATTCTTAACGTGTGTTTGAAAGGAGATAGTCACTCTGCGTGATTTAACATTTGTCAATGTCCAGAGCAGTTTTGAGAACAAGTCACAGCATTTAGAAGGACCAATAGCTAACATTTCAGGCTTTTCAGAGTTAAGGCACAAGAAATTGAGTGACATCCATTCTTTTATTTCTGTGAGGCAGGCCTCCAAATTTCCACAGTTTGGTGTGGCAGATTCCTCCATCGGAAGATATAGTTGAGTGTCATCTGCATAGCAATGGAAACTGATATTATACTTGCGAATAACATGATCTAATGGAAGCATGTAAATGCTAAAAAAAGAAGGGGGGCAAGTACTGATCCCTGCCGAACACCACAGGTAACACTAGAGGGCTCAGATGTCATTTCACCACATTTAACACAGTGAACCATAAAAGGAAGGTTCCTGAGAGACCAATCTATTTTTTCAACCGCTCCAGTAAGATCTTATAGTCCAGGGCTGTCTCAGTAGAGTGGTTAGCCCTGAATCCTGATTGCATCGATTCAAAAAGATTGTTCTCGGACATAAAATAATTTAGCTGCTGTGACACAACTTTTTCAAGTACTTCAGAAAGAAACGGTTGGGTCGTTTTAGTGTAGGTTTAATAACAGCGGACTTAAAAGCCTCCGGAACTACACCTGAGGTGAGTGATTTGTTTATAATATTTAGAAGTGAAGGTCCAAGGACCCCAAAAAGACCTCTAATCAGCGAACCCGGAAGCGGGTCAAACAGGCAAATAGTCGGTTTGGCCGTATTCACCACCTGTTTAAGATTATCAAGTGACAGATCACTAAATCGGGGAAAAGATCCCTGGACAGCCACCATGTCTTGCATCTATAGATCTCAGACCTTTAATGTGAGATGTATTAACATTGTTTTTTAAAATCTATTCCCGTATCCGTTGAGTCTTCTTTTTAAAGGAGACCATAAAGTCATGGGCTGAATGGATAGAACGACCTGGAATAATCTGTTGCCTCGTTAGCGATGCTGCAGTGTCCCAAAGGATTTGGGGGTTATTCTTTTGTGCCGCAATCTCCTTCGAAAAAAAGGCTGATTTTGAAGAGGGAGAGGATGCTTTATACTTCAACAAACTGTCACGCCAGGTTTGACGGAAAACCTCCAGCTTAGTAGCGTGCCATTTTCTTTCAAATTTCCTGCAGGCTTGTTTAAGTGATCTAGTTTCATTAGTAAACCAAGGCGTGCGTCTTTACGGTCGTGATTTAAGACTCGAGGACACCAGCCAGGGTAGCATTAAACTCATTCATGAGTGAGTCAATAAAGCCTTTACATAAAGGAAACGACACAACTACTCCTGCAAGAAGATCATAGAGCTCAGAAACGATGCCAGTGCTTATATTGATCCGCTAAATCCTTCAGTTTTTTTAATACAACATTTAGCTGGCACCTCAAATGTAACTAAATAATGATAAGAAATAACGGCAGTACACGGTAACACTGTCACATTTGAGGTTGAAACTCCTCGACTCAGAACCAAGTCTAGTGTGTTTCCATCTTTATGTGTCAATTAGAGACCGAAACAGTAAGTGAACTGAGTGGGGAGTTCATACGAATGTTCAAGTCACCCATAATTATTAATTTGTCTGCATAGGTTACTAGGTCAGACAACAGTTACGAGAATTAATCTAAGAAATCTGAGTATAGTCCTGGTGCGCGATTGTTACAACAAAAATTGACATTTAAGAGGACCGCATGACAAGAGCCTCAAACGTCTTATAATTATTAGAGGTACGGGGAGTAAGTTTGAGTATTTTTTTCAGAAATAAAATACTAGAACAAAGTACTAGAGCAATACTACACAATAACTTTGTTTACATTTGACATGTCCGTTCACTCCTGTCTCTGCGGCCTCTTTCCCACAAACACGCACTTCTGCTCTGTACTCTCAAGATCCCCCTAACAAGCTCCACTCGTGGAGCTGCCCAAAGTGAATGACTATAAAACGTGACTTTAAGACCCAAAAAACGTCGCAGAACTAATACAAAAGTGGTTTGTAATTATATTGCAACTAACGAGACATCAACAAACCAGAATGAAAAATAATAATAAAAGGAAATTAAATGATGAATACAATGTAATGCCTGGGAGCATGAGCCTTTCAAGCACATCCATACATTCACTTCATGCACCCATTCACGTCTCTGACATGTTCATATAAATAATTCACTCGTGGATGAATAACATCCATCATAATTTTATTTACTGACACTAGAGAGACAGAGAGGGAAGACAAATGTTGGAAATTTAGAAATGGAACACTTTGTGGGTTTAAAACAATATTGGGTTATTGTTGTCCTCTTAATGTGTACTAAAACAAAGCATATCTTATCCATTTTATTTTTGCTCAATAAACTATACTACGTGGTTAAAAGGTGAGCACTTTTTGTCGGACTACAAGCAACCACCTGATCTTGGTTTACTCTATTCATTTATTGAAGTTACATTGTTCATTTAACTTAAACAACATTTAGAAATGTATTCTTATTTGGTTCATTTTGTCTTCTATTATCATATTTGGTATTGGAGTAATTCAAAAGTAATCATCTACATTATCTTTATATAATAATGACCTAACATTTTATCGTTTTTTACTATTCTTGTCGTGATTACCTAACTGGAGCCACCTGAGGTAATCAGCTGGTGTGCTGGAACGCGATTTCCTGATTGGTGGAAGCTTTCTACATAAGCTGTCAGCGTCCAGAGATGGACGTTCGAGTGTACTCCTCGTTTCCCTGAGTGAGCCTCCAACATTCAAGTTTACGATCTACTCTTCCGTCCCGGCCACCGACTTACCTGCTACGTTACCCGTCACGCGTTTCACCACGGAGTTGCCATATCGTCCAAAGAGGCTTTCTGCTACCAAGAGCCGACGTCCCAAGCCTGCTCCACCGAACCTTGTCCAAATAAATCCTTTAACTGACGCTATTGGATCCGAGTGCTTGTTCTGGTCCATGACAATTCTAGCTAGCTATCCTGCTCCCATTTAGTTTCTACCTGAGTGTGGACTTTACATTACAATATTATTATTATTTATATAATCATATTTGGCATTTGGTTTCTATGTAAACCAAGTTTCATATTTTGCTTAACATATTTCCGTTCCTCCCAAAGTATTTTATACAGCTGATGTTATATTTTACTGGTATTTTTGTTGTTGTTGTGCTCTGTACAGCCCTTTGAGACTTTTTGGGATGAAGGGCTATACAAATAAATATGACTTGACTTAACTTGACTATTCAGATTACATTACTGATTACATATTTCAACTGGTAATTAGTGACTGTTAAGTTTTGAAAGTAATCTTCCCAAACCTGGTCATATCATGGGGTTTACTGGAGGTGTGTTCCTTCTTGCAACATTAAATTCGACCAAGCAGGTTTTCTCTTTTTTTTTCACAAGTTTAAAGAAAAACAAGCAAGTTTAAATGTGGAACAGGTGCACATGTGTTCAAGGCATGTTGTGTTCGTGTGCATGCACGGATGGCTAGCTTTTCTCGTAAAATGCCAGCACAGATGTTGTGGTGGTTATACGCTGCAAACCACTCAAGGTTTTCTCTTGTCTACGACAAATGGTGACATTTAAGCACAGGCCTTGTTTACACAACCCCTCTCACTAAAAAAAAAGAAAAGAAAAGAAAAAAAAATCTGCCTTTGATGAACACACATGTTTTTTGTAGGGACGTGCCCTTACAAACTAATGCGTTTTATGCATGTTAGAGTCAGGCGGAGTGTTTTTTGCGTTCGAATTTTCAGACAAAGAATGCAAAGATAATAGATTTATAGCTTATCAAACTAGAAATAGGATAAACGTGCATGCAATTCAGTCGAAGTAATGGAAAAATGGCTGAATTAATTTGTATAAATATAAGTACAGTTATCACTCAATACTTTTTGTGCTTTGTACTTTTCAGCCTTGGTTACATATTGAAGCAGTTTCTGTGATCCGTTATCCCAGATCACATGCTAATGCAAGCTGAAGCCAGCAGAACACAATTTTCTTTCCGACCTGGCAGCTATTTTTTGCCATTTTGTCCACCAAAAAGTGGCCTGCATTTGTGTAGCTGGAATCCATTATCCCAGGTTACATATTTGTGCAAGCGGGGGCCAGTAGAGCACATTTTTTGTCAGACTTGGTGGCTTATTTTGCCACTTTGTCTACTGAAAAGTGAAATACACTTGTGCGACTGCAATCCAATATCACTGGTCATATATAGCTGCAAGTGGTGACTGCCAGAAAGTATTTCTGTTAAACCTGGCACCTATTTTTTGCTATTTCGTCCATGAAAAATTAAAAAGCACTTGTGTGGCCATGACCCATCATCCCCGATCCCCTATTGATCGAAGCGGAGTCCAGCATTATGTACTTAGACCTGGCTGCTCTTTTTTGCCATTCTGTCAACCAAAAATTGAACTGCACTTGTTTGTCCAGGATACAATATACACAATGGCATATTCCTGGAAGCGGGGACCAGCAGAGCACACTTTTGTCTGGGCTGGTTCCTATTCTTTGCCAATACAGTATTTTCGCCTGAAAGAACTGTTCTCGTGTGCTGGTGTTCCATTATCCCCAGTCGACTAATGCTGCAAGCATGGACCATCAGAAGGCACTATTGTTGGGAAGGGTGTCATTCTAGCCCACCTCAAATTGATTGCACTGCTTTGGCCGCAATCTATTATCCCCAGTCAACTTTTTTAGAGGTCAAGGGCTGGCATAGGGGCTTCTTTAATTTTGGGCAGCTGAAGCATGTTATTGTACCCCGTTTTAAATAAACTCCACTGTTTTGGCTGCAATCAATTATCCCTTGTCAACTATTGTGTCATTTCTGGCAGCTCTTTTTCCATTTATGTATGCATAGTGGTTAAGGGATTTAACTATACAACCCACCAACCATATTGAATTTATATTTGCTACACTATTTTTAAGTTGAGAAACCTTTTGCCTCAAAAATTATATGCATCATTATGAATTTATACTGCTCAACATTAAGTTTGTCCTTTTTCCCCTTTTTAAATGTTGTAAATGAATGTGAAATCATGTTAGAAAATAATTAGTCAGATTTGTTGTAGCACAATCTACTACTCATGTTTATTTAACCAAACTTTGTAGGTTGTCTCGCACGAATAAGCCCAAAATAATATTAAGTCAATAAATGTTTTTATTTCTGTCAAAATAACATTAAAAACGTTCATATGTTAAGAAAAAGATACATAATTTTATATTTAAAAATATATTGTTTATTACAACTCCCCTAAAAAAGACAAAAAAATTAGTTCATATACGTTTAAACGCCTTCCAAAATTAAGTCGTTCTGTGAAAACAAAAGTGAAAATGTTGTTTTTTTTACTTCTTTATGATAACTGCAAAAAGCAAGTTGCAGATTGATGACCTAAGACAAACGACAAGTGACATGGTAGCCAGGCAGAAATGGGTTAAAAAAAAAAAGGTAATAGTTGAGAAGGTTGACTACATCATGATTCGACAACGTTTTGCAAGTGGAATCGAGACAGCAAGCATGCGCAATATCCAGGAGCCGATGTAGGAAGCGATCACGTGTTAGGTTCATGTCCCCAACATTTTTAATAAAACGCTCTGCAATATAGGACAAAGAGAATCGGTTCTTTATAATTAGTTACTTTATTAATCATCATATTGAAAGCCGCCGACATTCCGTTGTTAGACATCTTTTCGCTCGCTCTGCCCTGCTTGCTGCGCTCTGGCTCGGCTCGGCTCTGGCTCTCCTCGAAAAACCTCCCTTCTAATATTCAGTTTTTGCCTTTGCTACGTAGAGTTGATTAGTCTTCTTTCGAAGGTCTGCTTTCCATCCAATGATGACAGGTGACCTTGGTCCTGGGAAACTCCTTTTTCCCCAGGCTCTTTGGTGAAGAACAATCTTGAGTTATGGGATGCCAGGTCAGGATGTATTTCGTTGGTATGTGAGAACAAAAACACAGTCTGTACATAAAAAAACAACTCATGGCCTTGAAGGGTAGCTTACGGTTTGAGAACTCTTCAAAATGGCTGAGAACACATATAACATATTAAATGTCAACTGTAGGATAAATACAACTCCATCATTCCCTCCTCTTTATCCTATCGGTGATTTAATACTTCATTCAACTGTCACTTCGCAATACGATTTTCAACAGAGAAATCATGAACACAACAACAGTTGTTACACTTAGAGGTTGTCGTCATAATGACCAGGATCTGAGTAAAAATCATGAAAATGCAGAGACAGGCAATCATCATCAACATTTGTGTCATTACAATTTTCACCATCGTCATTTTTATGGTAATTGCCAGAGTCATCATCAGCATCGGTGTCCGAGGGCAACAGAGCATACAAAGGTACCATCTTTGCCTGCATTGGGGCAAGAGCTGTTGTAATTAGTCTCATTAGCAATGTTCTTATGCACGGAATACAACAACATCCACACAATGTGAGAATTGCCGCAAAAACAGCTATAGCCATATATTAATATTTTTATATTTTCCAAACGTATCTCCAAAACCATCCCACATTGATGTGTCAACTCCTGAGTGGTCTTTCATCTTGTTGTTAAGTGACCTGAGGCCTTCCAGGGCCTTTGTCAGACTTCCGTCTGCTGCCGTGTTGTTCGGTATGAACGTGCAACATTGGTCACCAAAGATAGAACAGACCCCTCCCTTTTCAGCCAGTAGCATATCAACAGCAATCCGGTTCTGGAAAGCCATGAGGGAGGTAGCAGAGAGTTGCTCGTGTATGGCGGAGAAACCTTGTTCTGTTTTGTTTCCTAACTTCTGCACATTGAAATGGATATAGTTTATTCTGTCAACATTTTTATTAATTGTACACCAATAACAAATCAAAGATTCAAAACCCGCTGCTACTTGATCTGCTAATTTGTATTCATCTGGTACGCCTCTTGGAACACCGATGCTGTCGATGTATGTAGGATCATTGTCACTCCAGGCATAGGTAGACCTTTACTTTTCCATGCATGTGGTAACAAGCTCTTCACAGATGTTAGCAATTCAGGGATTGTGGTGGCGGTTATAGACACAGGTAAAATAAGAGACATACTGGACTGTCTCAGAAAATTAGAATATTGTGATAAAGTTCTTTATTTTCTGTAATGCAATTAAAAAAACAAAAATGTCATACATTCTGGATTCATTACACATCAACTGAACTATTTCAAGCCTTTTATTATTTGAATATTGCTGATTTTGGCTTACAGCTGAAAAAAACTCAAAAATCCTATCTCAAAATATTAGAATACTTCCTCAGACCAAGTAAAAAAATAATTTTATAACAGCAAAACTAAATCAAACATTTGAAAATGTCCATCGATGCACTCAGTACTTGGTTGGGAATCCTTTTGCACGGATTACTGCATCAATCCGGCGTGGCATGGAGGCAATCAGCCTGTGGCATTGCTGAGGTGTTATTGATGCCCAAGATGCTTCGATAGCGGCCTTCAGCTCATTTGCATTTGTAGGTCTGGTGTCTTTCATCTTCTTCTTAACTATACCCCACAAATTCTCGATGGGGTTCAGGTCAGAGGAATTAGCAGGCCAATCAAGGACAGTGATGCCATGGTCAGTGCACCAGTTACTGGTGGTTTTGGCACTGTGGGCAGGTGCCAGATCATGCTGGAAAATGAAATCCTCATCTCCATAGAGCTTTTCAGCAGATGGAAGCATGTAGTGCTCTAAAATCTCTTGGTAAACAGTTGCATTTACTCTGGACTTGATGAAACACAGTGGACCAACACCAGCAGCTGACATGGCTCCCCAAACCATTGCTGACTGTGACAACTTCACACTGGATTTCAAGCAACTTGGATTTTGCTCCTCTCCAGCCTTTCTCCAGACTCTGGCGCCTTGACTTCCAAATGAAATGCAAAACTTGCTTTCGTCTGAAAAGAGGACTTTGGACCACTCTGCAACTGTCCAGTGCTTCTTCTCCATAGCCCAAGTCAGACGCTTCTTCTGTTGTCTTGAGTTCAGAAGTGGCTTGACCATGGGAATACGGCTATTGTAGCCCATTTCCCGGACACGTCTGTGAACTGTGGCTTTTGATACCTGGACTCCAGCTTCAGCCCACTGTCTTTGAAGCTCCCCCAAATTCTGGAAGCGGCTCTTCGTCACAATTTTGTTAAGGCTGCGGTCATCTCTCTTGGTTGTGCAGCGTTTCCGGCCACATTTTTCCCTTCCAACAGACTTTTTGTGGATATGCTTTGAAACTGCACTCTGTGAACAGCCTGCTCTTTGAGAATTTTCCTCTTGTGTCTTACCCTCCTGATGGAGGGTATCAATGATGGTCCTCTGGACAGCAGTCTTCCCCATACTTGTGATTTAGTTTACTGAACCAAGCTGAGTGTTTTTAAGGCTCAGGAAACCCTCGCAAGGTGTTTCGAGTTAATTAGATGATTCAGGTGATTAGTTGAATAGCCTACTTGTATACTTTTTCATGATATTCTAATATTTTGAGATAGGATTTTTGAGTTTTCTTAAGCTGTAAGCCAAATTCAGCAATATTAAAATAATAAAAGGCTTGAAATAGTTCAGTTGATGTGTAATGAATCCAGAATGTATGACATTTTTGTTTTTTTAATTGCATTACAGAAAATAAAAAACTTTATCACAATATTCTAATTTTCTGAGACAGTCCAGTAGATGCACACAATCCTGTGGTATTGTACGGTAGTCTATCATACAACTTGTCTCCTCCACACCACCACCAGATGTCACTCCGGGAGATTGGTTTAAATGTTATATTGACTGTCAACATTCGGTGACATTGTATATCATTCAGACTACACACAACACAATCATTCATGACAGCATGTGCCGCCTGCTCAGCCATTAGCAACCAGTTGTTATCTATCCTTGAAATTCCTGTGGTAACTTTGAACCACCCATTAATGTCTTCGACTGACATGCTTACTGATGTGATATTTGTCGTTACAGAGTAGTTACTTAATTTTGGCTGATCAGTCGATTTCATACTGTCATTTACACACACTACGACCGGGAAAAAAGGGGGTCCATGCCCGAGGACCAGGCCCATAACGTGAAACCCCAGCACGTGCTGTTAAAAAAAATCTGATCCCGGAGGTCGAATTGTCTGGTTTGTAACGGTTATAGTCAGTTGTAAATTGCTTCCTTGATGCTGCAATTTAACCCGATTTTTTGAAATACTGGGCCTCAGAGCTGTCCCCTGGGGTCCAGTACTCCCCTGCTTCCGTTATAACCAAATACTCCCACCCTTGGAACGCTCCGTGTCCAAACACGTACCACCAGTACTCCTCCCACCCTTGCCCAGTAATATGTGTTGGCTGTCTCCCTAGACTGCCTCACTGGAACCCTTTTAAAGAGGTTATCGGTATGGACATCACAATGGTGGCATTTGGTGGCACAGTCACTGTCACAGAGTTGTTATCCTCGTCCTCTCCGGTTAAAAAGATTTGTCATTCTTGTTCTTCTATTAAGTGTACTTCTGACTGCACTGTCACCGACCAGAAAAGAGCCTTTCTCCTTTGTACACTAATTTTTCCAAGTCTTGCCATTTGATGCTCTTCTTTTTGCACAACGAGATATGCGGTACGCATCTATCCATAAGCCAGTTATGCTGTTTAAACAGTGACTTGAGTGGGTCAGGTAAGAATACTGCTGCTATGGCATACATTATTTTGCACACACAGTTACCATAAACACAAATCATTATTCAAGTAAGCACAATCAGTTTCATACTTATGAACAATTATTTTCCAAAGCAAAAACGCAACAGGATTTGCAATGAGCGTTCAAAAATTGGCATCTGAGCGTCCATTGAAGTTCCATGATTTTCATTTGTTTCCAAGAGGGCACTCGAAAACCACTCTATATTTTGCTCGAAAAAAGAACTGCTACCATATGCAATAATATTTTGTTTGTTTGTTTGTACATGATTCAAATTGAATCGTTTCTTCCGGCGCCGTCACGTATGGCAGCCACTCCAGCAGCTCCCGTGTTATTTTCGATTGTTCTCGATTGTTTGTTCTCAGCTCAGGGATGCTGCTGGAAATGTGAATTTCCCTTCGGGGATGAACAAAGTATCTATCTATCTATCTATCTATTTATCTATTTGACTTTATGTCTGAATACTATCTTGGCCTAGTCACGCTGTTTGGTGTTGCTCAGCAGAGCTTTCTTCTTCACATTCAAAGGACATGTGACCTTTCGACCGCAGGCCCAACACTTTACGTCTCGCCGTGTGTGTTACCCCCACACTCCCGTGAGCTCGTTGTTTATGAGCGTAGCTGGGATGTGCTCCATATCACTCCCTTGGCCTCGCTGTTGATAAGCGGCGCAGACAATGGATGACTGATGTCTTTGGCTCTTTCAGCAAATTAGTCCATGGCCTCTTTTTGACAGATTTATATGTCCTTTGGAGACTTAGAAAGAGTCTTTTTGCGGAATTCACTGGCACTTGAGAGTCTCGTTAATTCCACTGTGCTTACGTAGTGGGATTTTTTTAGTAAATGGGCCGGATTATTCTATGTCTTAAATTTTTCTCTAAATTTAAGTACTAGTTGACATTATCTTAGTTTAATCAATTTCTACCCATTTATTTCCCATGCAATTATTCTTAAATTAGCCCGATATGTCTCGAAATCAACTAATCCGTTACTTTTATTTCCTATGACTCTCTTCAAGATTGATCAGTTTCTTATTGTCTTCTACTGTAAAAATGCTCTTCCATAGAAACCGTTCCCTTTTTAACTTAACCAAACCATAAGTCAGTATTTGTTACACATTTGCTTATCACTTGTCAATCGTAACACTCATTCTAAAAAAAATCAATCAGTGTGTAATCATTGTCCTTTGGGCTAAATTTGTCAAAATTCCAAACCCTCACACTAAACATCAAAAATCTCAAAAGATCAACAAAAATTTCTCAAAAAATGCCAAATCGAACTTAATGTCATAACTTCTCTAATTGTATTTTCTTCTCTCTGTAACCATAATCAATCTTTTATTGATTCAATATAGAACAATACATACTCGTCACTTATGTCTTGTTGAGTGTATTTATTTTATTTTCATAATCTTTATTCCGCGCAACAATCTTTGTCTTTACGCATTAGTCTATGTTCTATGCAGCCCTTCGAGATCCCTTGTGATCAAGGCTATACAGATCAACATGATCTGGTCCGACTATTAATACGTTTCTTTTTTTTCCTTTGTTTAAAAGAATCATTTCATTCATTGACTGAAATAGCTTCAGCTACGTTATTAATTATTTCTAGTCTCGAATTTTCTTTTCTGTAATACGAGAACAACTAAGGAAATAATCTTTTTACGTCTTACGCCTCTTTTGAATTTGTCCATTTACGAACAAGAAGATTGACACTAAAATTATGGACCATTTTTAGTCAGCTTCATTGCTTTAATCGTCCTTTCTTTATTAAGAGCAAAACTACACGTCTTAAAGTTATTACCCTTTGCTATTCGCATTTTCAACGAAAAATGATTAGTTGTTCACTCAAATATTCTTTCTTTTTATACTATTCTGTATAATTATCTTGTATTATACACTCAGTGTTTTCATTTTCCCGCTTACCTGTCCAAGACGCATCATTTATGCTGGGTACGCAACTTTTTTTTTTTCCTTTAAATTTTCATTATCATTTAGTTTACTCTTTAACAAAGATATAACGCATTTTTGAATTTGCTGTACGAGTTTTTATTTTCCTGCACGCCGATCTTAGCTAATGAGATCTCGTCGCTTCGAGATTACGTCATTGTTGTTGGTAATTCTTGTCGAGCGAAGGTCAGTCTTTTTATTAGACAAACGGCTTTTTTCCTTGTTCAATTCATCAAAGAGAGCTTGCTTTCAAACGGCTCATTTGTTTTGATGATTGATATCACGAATTATGTTGTACTAAGATGTTAAAGAAAGAAGTACAGAAAGTAGAAAAATGGAAAAAGACAAGCCTGTTATTCGCAATTACCATCAACAAATGCAGAACATAAATTAATAATTCGATGATCAAAACTGAATGAATACGCAGATATCTACTATATTTGTCACCGATTTATAAGTTCGATCTTTGTATCACTAAATTTCAGGGGTTCTGCCAAGATCTATAAATCTTTTAGCAAGCTACTACACGGAATTCAAAATTCCTATCATATTATCATTATTGATAGTTCAGTTTAAAAAAAAAAAATCATATATATCAGGGTGTCTCTTGCCCACTGCCTGATGATTGCTGGGATGGGCTCCAGCACCCCCGAGACCCTACTGAGGATAAGCGGTGCAGCTGCTGAGATGAGATGAGATATATATTATATATGTGTGTGCAGCACGGTGGCGCAGTGGCCAGCACGTGTGCGGCATTACTAAGGACCTGGGAACAGGTGTGTGTGTTCCAAGCCAGCCTGCATGCTCTCATTGTTACGGTTTACTTACCTCTTTCAAAAAAAAAACATGCATTTCAAGTGGACTGACTGGTCCAAATTGTCCCTATGTGTGAATGAGCTAGTGAATTGTCTATCTTTGTGTGCCCTGCAATTGGCTTGCAACCAGTTCAGGGTGTCCTCCAATCGCTGCTCGATGATCGCTGTGATGGATTCCAACAAGATGAGATCTACTTATCATAGTTATGGTTCATACCGGCCGAATATGAACACAAAACTTTTCTGGTTCTCACCTGTAACGCCTTTATTGTTGACATATTCCTTTAATATCATAAAAATTGGTTTTTCACTTACCATCGTTCATCCCATTCAAATATCTTCATCATAATGCTACTTTTTTTCCTCACCGTTCCTCCATTTTCTCCTCAGCGGATTGTTGAGTCCAAATGAGACAAGAACCAAAATTCTGAAACTCAAAAACATCGTTAGAGCAACACTTTTGCTGTAAAATCAAACGTTTCCTTCCTTTGCAGTGTTTTCACGATAGTTCACTAATATATATATATATATATATTTTTTTTTAGTCTATAATATTTCTCATTATGGCAACAAAATAGTGTAGTTTTTGTATCACTACAGTATTTTTGTAGTCGAATTTATTATTGTAATACTTTGCAATTCTCTCATTTCTTGTTCTAAAGCAAAACAATATGTTATGTCTATGTTCATTTGCCTTCAAATAGATTTTCATCCTTTATATAATTTTCTTTTATTTTTATAGCTTATCTATAAAATTACTGTCACATGTTTTGACTATTTTTCACCAAATGCATATTACACAAATCTCAACTGTATGTAACATCTTACATGCAAATATTTCTGTGTAAATATTGTTTCACTATAACTTTATCTTCTCCTCAATTTAGTGTCCACTTAATTCCTGCGTCCTCATATTCACCTCTTTTTTTTTTTTTTTTTTTATTCACAGCTTGCTCGGTGTCACGTGTGAATCCCCCTTCTAGATTTAAAACCATTATTCAACCCAGAAAAATAACTCCCTTTTTAATTAATCACTGCCAAGGCCGTGCTATGACCCATTATCTGACCTACTCAGGATTAATCAGTTTCTCGTTATCTATATCTATGTTTTACTCTGTCAATAAGGGGGTCCACTTGGCCTTTTAGCCATTGAGAATCGGGCGGTAAAACCCTACCCTCTTCACGGCTTCTCCTCGGAAGTGGGTAAATGGCCTGGGGGGTGTTAGCGCATGTGAATGATTTGGCATATTGTGGGGGCGGCGTGGAGCGAGGCGTATTACTGTGTGCCTGCTCTTCCTCCCTTTAATCGACGCGGTTCACTATATGGCCCTGTATATTCGTTATCCTCCTTTTTAGGATACATTACGGTATTTCCACAAAGGTAATGCCATAAATCGCAAATGGTTTGCATCTAAACAACGCATTTCAAGTCAATGAAGATCTTCAAAAGCACTCTATAATGTGCTCCACTCTACCCATTTACTTACTCTAGATTTAAAACAGTTCAATATTGAAAAAGTAAGTTTTTGTTTTTTTTTTCCAATCTATTGTATTAAGGTTAGTCTCACTTAATTTTCACCAAATTATCTCTCTTAATATTTAATTAACTTTCCCCTTTATGTTTCTCTCTCCCTTTTTTTTTTTTTTTTTTTTTTCTTTAAACCAATTAAATCTACTATTTTAGCTTCACCTATTTAATGTGAAAATGGCATCTATTTATTTATGAGTTATCTTACTCATTTGAATTTCACTCAATCAATTTTTTCCATTTTCATTGAAAGAGAAAAAAAGTATTTATAAACAATTTTTTCAATATTTTTTGGTATAAAAATGCCCTTATCTCAAATTAGTGTATTTCAATTCACTCAATTAGATTTTTCCTATTCTTCCCAGTCCTTTTTTACCAATTTTTTGAACTGAAAACAGGAATATTTTATCTTTTTCGGTATTATTCTGGCATTCTTTTGATTTAACGCATCTAAATAGCTCATTTTTTTTTTTTTTTATAAAATACAATTGCCCAGGGGCAACTTTATATTTCATTCGCTCTTTCTCAATCACACAGACGTCTTGTTTTTTATCGTGATCACGCTCTTACATCGCTTGTTCTTCTTTTTTTTTTTTTTCCACTTATTTTCAGTTGACAGAGGACTCCGCACATCCTTGTGAAATTTAACTAACTTTAAAGCGCTGGGTTAGGGGAGTCCACACCTCCCGCGGAATTTTAACTGTCTGAAAACTATTTACCTGATAGAGTCTAGAATTGTCAGGGTTTTTCTGTTAAGAATCTGCCCACCGTAATTTTCGTTTTCAACGGAGGATTCTTTAATCTTTGTCTCTGTTAAGATTTTATTCTTAATCTTTTCGACGGAGGATTCTTAAACCTTAAGAATCTACCCCCCCCCGCTCGCGAGTCAATTTCTTTTACCGGTTATCTACATGCACACAATGTTACGAATAAATTTTACTCACGATTCTCTAAGTCCTTGGCTTTCCGTCAACCATCAGATCCCAGCCCGCGAGGGAAGGTCCAGTCCCGGAAAAAGGGTCTTTATGCTGTGGCCACAGTCTTTGCTGGATTTTCCTCTCGCGTCCTGGAATCGTCTGGTATCTTGGAATCCGGTTTCGAAGGACCAATTAAATGTTAGGTTCATGTCCCCAACATTTTTAATAAAACGCTCTGCAATATAGGACAAAGAGAATCGGTTCTTTATAATTAGTTACTTTATTAATCATCATATTGAAAGCCGCCGACATTCCGTTGTTAGACATCTTTTCGCTCGCTCTGCCCTGCTTGCTGCGCTCTGGCTCGGCTCGGCTCTGGCTCTCCTCGAAAAACCTCCCTTCTAATATTCAGTTTTTGCCTTTGCTACGTAGAGTTGATTAGTCTTCTTTCGAAGGTCTGCTTTCCATCCAATGATGACAGGTGACCTTGGTCCTGGGAAACTCCTTTTTCCCCAGGCTCTTTGGTGAAGAACAATCTTGAGTTATGGGATGCCAGGTCAGGATGTATTTCGTTGGTATGTGAGAACAAAAACACAGTCTGTACATAAAAAAACAACTCATGGCCTTGAAGGGTAGCTTACGGTTTGAGAACTCTTCAAAATGGCTGAGAACACATATAACATATTAAATGTCAACTGTAGGATAAATACAACTCCATCATCACGGCCTGGTCATAATGAACTTCTGCGTTCGCCTGCAGAAGGTCACAAAGTCACGGAACCCACAAAACAAGTTTGACCTGAAGCAACGGAAAGACCCACATGTGGTCGAGAGCTTCCAGGCTTTATACCGGTGGGAGGTTTGCTCTTTTGCTCACCTTAGACAAACCCTAACCACCAGGTTCTCAGAGACAAAGACTGAAGTATCAAAAGAAAATGTATGAAAACACAGGAAGAAGATAAAACCATGGGTTACAACCGAAATTCTCCAACCCATTAGTGCAACTCGTGCCGAGAACTCCAGAAGAAAAGAAACAGCCCTGGAAGAGAAACCAAGTATAAAGCAGCCAAATTAGAAAAAACTTGAGATAAACAAAGGAGAAAAGGATCAAAAACCAATGCAGAATTAGAAGAGTGCCTCAACAGGAACAATTCAAAGTCAAGTCAAGCCACATTTAATTATACAGCCCTTAATCACATTATGTGTTAAAATTAGACTATCCCCTGATCTTAAAGAAAGCCTTGCAGATAGTAAATATTTCACACAAACAAAACAGGCAAAATTCAGTAGCATTAAAGATGAGGCAGGGAATAAGCTATTGAAGAAAAACTACAACGACCGGACACAGGTAGACCCTGAATCCCTTAAGAATTCCGACCTACGCGAAAGTGGCGACTTCCCTACCCTCAGAGAAGAAGTAGAGGCAGCAAATAAATCACTGAAGAACGAAAAGTTTCCAGGAATCGTCAATATCCCATCAGAACTCATACGAAATGGTGGCAAGCAAACTATAGACAACTTGGCAACGACTTGCTGGAAGATCTGGCAAACAGGACAGGGGCCAGCTGCATTGACAAAATCACTAGTAATTATGCTATCAAAGAAATGAAAAGTTCAACTATGCTCCAACTACAGAAGCATCAGTTTCATCAGCCATGCAAGCTAGTTATACTGAAGGTCTTACTGAACGGACTGAAACCACAGGCTGAAAACATCCTAGCATAATACCAGGCAGGTTTCAGGGAGGTAAGGGGCACCACGGAACATATTTTTAATCTGTGCATTCTATGTGAGAAGTTTCAAAAACACCAGAGAAATCTATATCATGTTTTGTTGATTTCAAAAAGGTGTTTGACAGGGTATGGCAAGCTGCTTGATGGCCCACCATGCGGAAGTACAACATGGGCCAGAAACTAGTTCAGACCATTGAACAACTGTATGCCAATGCCAACATTGTGTTACTTATCCATGGTACCATTTGAGCATGATTTTGAACCACATTTGGTGTAAGACAAGGCTGCATTCTCTCTCTATCTTCATTCAACATCTTCCTTGAGAGGATCACATCTGAAGCTCTGTCGCAACATGAAGGCAGAGTCAGTATTGGGGGACACAACATCCCTAACCTCTGTTTTGCTGATAATATTGCCAGATTGGCAGGAGACAAACAGGTAATCGGAGATCTGGTCAATCACCTGGACAAACGATCAACCCAGTATGGGATTGAAATCAGCAAAGAAAAAACAAAAGTGATGACCAGTTATTCCCAAGCTATCACCACAAACATCACCATCGAGCGCAAAGAGCTAAAACCTGTCACCAAATTTAAATATGTTTAAGTTGTCATATCCGAAGAGGGGTCAGAACTGGATCATGGCCAGGATAGCTTAAACCACGGCCGCAATTGCTAGACTTAAACCCATCTGGAGGGACAAGAACATATCAGTGAAATAAAAGATCAGACTCATACAAGCGCCGGTTACTTTCATCTGCCTCTACGCTTGCGAGACATGGACGCTCACAGGAAAGCCATGGAGATACGATGCTACAGGAAACCGTTAGGCATCAGCTCCTTAGCCAGTGTGGCAAATGAAACAGTACACAACATGTTTGGAGGGAACATTGTACCCTACGAAAAACTCTTGTCGACTGTGTGCAGACGAAAACTTCAGTGGTATGGTCACGTCACAAGATCAGCAGGACTGACAAAGATATTTCTCCAGGGCACAGTCCAAAGTGGCAGGAGGAGACTAAAACCCCCCTAAAACCGGGCAGACAACATTAAGGAATGGACTGGTGCCAAATTTGCCACAACCCAAGAACAGGCCAGGGACCGTCAACAGTAGAGAAGGCTGTCCAGAGTTGCGTGCCCTGACGACCCATGCGGTTAAGGGATCCGTAAACTGTAAGTAGTAGTGGTAGTGGTCGTAGTAGTTCGTGAGGTTGGCACAGTTGTTGTACTCATTTATTTTAAATATGATACTAGTTTTGCATCCTTTTACGGTTTAAAATGTAGTTTCCATCCATGAACCTGATAATTCACAAAAATAAAATAAACGAAAGCGCTGACTGCAAGCAGACAAGCAGCAAGAAAAACAACACTGCCTTTAGAGTGATATAAGTGGTCGTCCTGGCTGTCAATCAAATTTGTCCACATCCAATTGGTCGTTTCTCTCGATATTATCGTTCCATCTTCTCCACTGGTCCACTTTCCGCCTCCTCCGCCCCTCGACATAGAGCCCCGCATTTCCGGATTCTAAACCGCCTACACGACGACGCCAGAAAAAAACAGACCAAATATCCCAGATCTGTGGTAATTTTAACGTTATTGTGCTTCCATTGGAACCCATTCTCCGTAGTTTCTGCATTTCGGATGAAATTGGACACCACTAATGTTTGTGGATGCGCCCATGTCCTCCAGTGGGCCGAGCCGCGCGCGGAGGGATACATCCGTGGAAGCGACAATGTGGAGGCTGCTAAAATGTCGACTTGGGAAATGAAGTCGCTTCGATTTTTGTGATATTCCCAGGAAAATAATCACATTTAAGTTATGGTTGGCGTCGGGGACGGATTTTCGGTTTCGTGACCAAGACGTGAGCTAGGCGGCCGACTGTGTCAGTCTTGGCCGCTTTCCTCATCTTCCTCGGGGACACGGAGGAGGAGGTGCGGTGGGGGTGCGAAGGATCCAGCCCCTAACTTTTTAATTTTTTTTTCTATGTGATTTTTTTATTATTTCGCTTTTGGATGCTACTAAACCGAGATAAGGTAAATAGAAATTTGATTTTAAATGTATTAATGTGGTGTCAATGTGGGCTAACTAGTCAAGTTCTAAGCGCAATTTTTAAAAGTGTAGTTTCTGTCGTGAAATTGAAATATTTTGTAATAGTCATATGTTTTAGTAAAATTGTGTTTGGCTCTCGTTGAGGTTCGGCAGCTCCCCCCCCCCAAAAAAAAAAAATCGTCTTTGTTTTACTTTACTCAACGATGTAGCTTATTAGCATAGCAAGTTAGCCCCCCCCCCCCCCCCTCTTCACGTACATTGACGTCTGGCAAAATGTCGAATAACATCAATAAAATTGTTTCTAGAACGCATATTTCCATAAACTCTTCTATTGCATAATGTAACTTTACAAACTTGAATATTTTTTATGTATTTCAGCCCGGTTTGAAATTGTCTTCTGAAACTTTGCTGACCGGCTCTTTGTGTCGCGTCCCATTGCTGAAGGCAACAGGTTTTTATGGTGGGATATTTTTAATAATTGATTAATACTTTTTTAATGGGGGTCTTTCATACCAACGCAAACTCATAGTTTTCTATTTAAAGCAACACATCAGACACTTGCACTTCTTTCTGCAAAACGTATCCGAGTTGCTGTGGGGGTTTCCGACTGTTGAGGCCTTAGCAACTTCCATTTGTTTTGGATCTCCCCCCCCCTCCCTTTTTGACCTCGGACCACAAAAGACCCTCCACTTGTGTCTTTGCAGCATATTGCTGCGTTTTGTTTTTCTCCTTTTTTCCATTTAAATAAGGTTGCAACATACATCCCATCCCAAAGTAAACAAAATTACCTGAAAAGAAAAAAGGGATTACATGTTGAAGCCCAAAAGTTTATGAAAGGCCCGTCCCCAAAATAACTTTGGACGCTTCTTCTGTCAATCAATTAAACAGTTTATGAAATGAAATGATCTGCATTTCATATAGCGCTTTACAATGTGCTCCACATTTCCCATATTAGGGGTTCAGTGTCTTACCCAAGGACACTTTGACATGTAACACGGACAAGCCGGGATTCGAACTGGGATCCCTTGAACCCAAGACAAGCGCTCTACCTCCTGAGCTACTGCTGCCCAAATACATCTCAAATCATTATAACAATCATTGGATAATCTATTTGAAAATGATGATTGTTTGAATTGCGATATACATTGAACTGTTTCTGAGTTTTTTCACCATACTTCTCCTTACAACAATACAATGCGTATAACCTGAGGCATATAGGCATTTTCTCATGTTAATTTTACAAGTTTGTCCATGTATTTAATTCTCTTGATCAGCCATGTTTTGGTTTGATTTTGGAGACTCCCTTTTGTTTTAGATTTGCCTGAGTTATAATAAAAGTACAATATTAGTGTTTAAGAAATAATAGTACATTGTTGCAATAGTGCAATAACATCTAGCAGCAACAACAACAAAAACAAGTAACGACATATGTATTTTCAGTTTTATTTAGCAGCAGCAAAAAAGTAAATAAAAAGTTGCAAGGAATGTTTTCACCGTTTTGCATGCTCGTTTAGGGTGGTGATGGCCCTGGGGGAAAAGTTGTCTCTGAGCCTGTTTGTCCTTATTATGAGGGACCTGTATCATTTTAATAGCACTGCTTTTTATGCATTACAACCTATGCCACCCCACCTGATATTTTTTAATATTCTTTTTGTATCTTGTTTGTTCTACTCCTTAAAGTCTCTCGTTAAATGTTGCCATTTGAAACTGGAAGTTCACAGGCTATCTTCATTACAATATCGCTGCTGTTGTCTTTTTTTCCACTCCGGTTCCATTTTATTAATTCATGTAAGCCAAATATTTTTAAAAACTTAAACGTGAGGTAACATCAGGTATTGAAATTTGTGGTTTTGTCTGGGAATACTCTTGTACACTCACAGTTTCTACAAAACACACAGATTATTAAGAACAAAACATAGAAATATTGAAGCAGCGTTCATTTAACATTTTTTCAGAGATGCGATTATTTTTCTCCCAAAGAAAGTTTTACCAGGCAAAATAGTTTATGCAAGTTTTAGTTAGAAGGTGTTTTCCAATTCAATTCCCCTATCATATTGCATTTATAATATTGCGAGTATTTTAGGAAAGCGTTTAAAGCCTTTCTAGTTATAAATGCTCTAAAAATATGCCCATGATTTATTTTATTTAGATATTGTTGGATGTGAGGGCGTTGTGGATTGCAACCAGTATGATGGCGCGGGAGATTAAAATGTCTGCTCTTTATAATTCTAAGATAGTGCCATGACCTGGATGGGTAGTAACAAAACTCACAGGTATTTAGTTATGGGTGTCCCGATTCTATAGTATCAGCTTGTTGTCGGCCCAAAAAACAGTATTTGATATTATGGAATTTCATGTTTACTGAGTGTCTTAGTCGTAAAAAGGTTTCTTGATTAGTTTTTGAATGGCAATTATATTCATGGTTTTCTCATGATTCAGAAAACTGATAAAAAAAAAAACCTGTTTTGAGTTATACGCTCATTATTCACATAAAATCAGAGCGCTTGGTGAACTGAAGTCAAACTTGACAATTAATTTATCGTTCAAAATTTAGAAAGGATCCAGTGAATGTGTCAAAGTTGTCGTTCTAATCTTGGCATAAATTTATTAAAGCAATTCCAGTTTTCATTTCTCGGAAATAATGGACCTTTGTGACTTTTTTATTATTATTATTTTTTTGTCATTCCCAAAATCTTAAGCGTAGCCGTTTGTCCATTGTTTTAGGTTAAAAGAGTCATTCTGCGCCGGTGAGATTGTTTCCCAGAATTCATCATGGTCACTGCTTACGCATGCTTTTAATAAAATCGCTGTGCAAAATTTGAAACAAGCTAGTGATTTATAATTGTTTTCCTGCTTTTGTTAGCAAAGAATACCCAACCTCATTATCTACTGTAATGCTTTGATTTATACTCCTAAATACACCAATGTAATCTTCAGTAACATGGCCGGTAGGATTCATTAGCAATGAAGAAGTTATTTTGCTATGATAGATGTGTCACGCGCATAAGCAACTTCATTGCCGATGATAAATTTTATAGTGAGAGTATTCACCTGTGTACCTTTCACAGTTATATAATTAAAATATTTTTTCTTGTTGCACATTGAAATATTACGTTAAAGAACCAATAGGTTTATTTCTAGACATTATTATGTTCATTTTTAAAAATGTGCCTCATCTCTTAACAATATCATGCCATTTGTCATTTTTGTGGTACATTCTGATAATTCATATTGTTTCTGTTGTTTAGGTTTTTGTGGGGTATTATCACTTGAATGTTTCATGAATGTTGCATCGCAACTGATTTTGATGCTTTAATGTTGATTGATTGAATGCCATTTTATTTCCCCTCTTTTCATCCAAATACAAGGTTACAATGAATTCACATCAACAACTTTATGAAATAATTGAGAAAAAAAAAATACTAAAGGCCAACTGGAAAAAGACGGTCTATCTAAAGAGCTTGAGCTCATCAAAAAATCTAATATAAATTTTGAATAACTAATTCAAAGAGTCTTTCAATAAGGGATTTTCTTTGTTTTTTTCCTCTTGATAATTTCCAAAATCCTGCTTCTGGAGATTGATGCCATTTTTTGTCCTGCATGCTATATTTAGAAAAGAAAATCCAGGCAAAATCAAATTATTTTCACGTATGTCTTTATTTGTTTTTACCATTACAATAACATTATGCATCTTGGATAAACATTTCAAAAGTAGTGTTTGAAAGACTGCAGCTTGACTTATAGATCAATGGAGCAATTTTTTTTTATTTCAGTAATAACTATAATGCCAAGATATTATAAGCACCTGATATATCAGTAAGTCCATACGATTACAGGTGTTTTCACTAAACATATAAGTGTTCCAATACTGAATGCCACATGCGTTGGCAAAGAAAACAATTTTACTCTTTCTTATCAAGTGGCTTTATCTTGGCTGTACACATTAGTATCCATGATAAGTCAAAAATAGAAGTACAAATGTTGATGCATAGAGGGTAAACTACAACAAGCAAATATAAAACTATCTGCTCAATGATTAATGCGTATCTGCAATTTTGTCTTTGAAACGGGTGACACTTTCCTCTCATCTTGTCTCTGACTGCAGTAGCTTGCTGAGACTGAAAGGGCAAGCAAACAGCAACGGAGAATGACTACAGTGGGGACAGACAAGGAGCTCAGCGACTTGCTGGATTTCAGTGCGGTAAGAGATGTTAACTCGCAAAGAATATTGATTTGAGGCATTGGTTTGTGTTTGAAGTTCCACATTTATTTTAGATGTTCGAACTTCCAGTTTCAAATGGCAAGAACAGGCCAACAGTCAGACTTGCAAGCAGTCAGTTTGGGGGATCTGGTAAGTCCAAAATCATCTCAGCGTTTAAAACCTCAGTGTGCATTACATGGGGACCAGTAGTTGTGTAAAAAAATACTTCATTTAAATCCAACTCTATTGATTCAAATAAGAAGCAAAAACACATATATGATCTCATATACATGATTTTATGTTTAGAATATTGTAATGATCTCTCACAACTCAAAGAAGCTGATATGTTTGGGTACCATCTTGCTACTATGGAAGTTTTTGAATGAGGATTTTGCGAAGCTAGCTTGTTCCAGTGCTTGTTTTAGTACTTAATGGCCACTTACCTCTCACAGCTGAGCCTGTCAGTCAAGCATCTTCCACTTTTTTCCTGTTGTTTCCTTCTTTAGCCTGTCATGTTAGCAACCTTTTTGCAGTCTATGGCTCGCCGCTAGCCTCTATTGTTACTGTTAGCTGCTCCTGCTTTGTCCTTCAGTGTCACCAGCCTTTCACAGTTAAGTCCTGTAATTTAGGTATCGTCCGCTTTTTTGGAAGTTTTTTTTTCTCTAGCTACTCATGTTAGCCACTTGGCTGGAGGCTATGGCTTGCCACTAGCTGGCCACTAGTTTCTATTGTTGTAGTTGGCTGATCCTTCTTTGTCCATCAGTGTCACCTTCCACAGCTGAGTCCCTTGATTTGACATCTTCAGATTTTTTATTTTTTGTCTCCTCGTCTTGCCATTCATGTTGGCCACTTGACTGCAACGCTATAGCTTGCAGCTAATTGCCATTGTTAGCTCCTCTTGCCTCATTCTTCAATGTCATTAGATCTTCACAACCTAATTTTGCTGAATTCTGTGATTCAGTGTATGGCACTTGACAAAATCAATACTTTATCGCCCTTTTTTGGCATGTCATGCTAACCATTATGATTTGCCACTTCCACCAGCTCTGACCAACTCCAGCTTTTGCCTCTTTTCAGCTGCTCCGAGTGTACCCAGCTTACCAGATCTTTTGTTGTTGCTAGCGGGGATTAACGGAAGCTTTCATGTCCTGTTGCTTGCTAGATTTCATATTTGCTCACGCAAGAAAATATGGATTTAAGCTTTGGAATTTTGCCAAGTAGTATCTATCGGGCTTCCATGGTGTCATCTTACAATTTGCACACGGCAGCTCTATACTAGGCTACCACCTTAGTGGTGAGTTATTACACACAGTCAGTTAAAAATCTCAAGTGGCAATCATAAAGAACATCTGCATTTTGTCAGTCTTTATTTATTTTTTTGAAAGGAATGAAATACCGTAAATTCCGGACTATAAGCTGCTACTTTTTCCCCTAACTTTCAACCCTGCAGCTTATTCAGTGATGCGGCCAATTTATGTAATTTTTCTAACAGCCGCTAGCGGTGCTCGAGTGTTGCTACCATTAACTGCCCTGTCAAAGCTATATTATTATTATTAAAGCTTTGAAAACTCTCTCGGTGTACCATCTTTCTTTGTAAATATGTGTAAACCATGTATAATATGTATTTGCAACTGTATATTTTTGTAATGTATTTATTTGTATTTTATTTTAGACACTTATACGGGTGAACGAAAAATGAGGGGCGGAACAAACGCGGGGTGCCGAGTTTAAGTGGGGACCGCTAAAGGTGAGGGACAGACAAGGAAAGAAGAGGGGGTAAAAAGTTGGTTAAAGAAAAAGGAGTTGTGTGAGTAAATGTGTTCATCTGATATATTTTTCCCACCCTTACATTTGGAAATATACACTCTTTTCCTTGGATTACTTTCAACGGGACCTGGACTCTGCAGGTCTGCATCAAACCTTAAGTACCGGTATTATTTTCCGTTCATTTTGCCGGCTGTGATTTTTAGACTGTGGACTTTCATGAAGGTGGTTTGATCCTAGGATTGTGTTCTATCGCGGCAGGGCTAGGACTAGCTTGGCCTTGATGCTAGGTCCTTAGCTTGGCCTTTGATTTTTGCATTCCGGAGATGGAATAAGAGCTTGCTCTGTCCACTCCACGCATCGGCCCGGTATTGCAGTACCTCCGGGAACGGTGCATTTGCAATGATCGCAGCAAGGCTATAGGGCTAGGACCTTAGCTTGGCCTTTTGGCTGAGAGTAAATGTCCCGGCTCCTGGGCTTTGTAGCGTATTAAGAACTGACCGATAACGGATAATGGATAATGAATAACAAAGAAAGATCAATAACCCTTAAAAACCCCAAACCCCATTTAGTTTCAATCGCGGGACTTGAAGTCTGGTTTGGGTTAATTTTATGTTTGTGTTACATGTTTAAATGTGGGCGCATGCGGCTTATATACAGGTGCGGTTTGTATATGTACAAAATTGGTTTTCCTCTTAAAATGTGGTGGGTGTGGCTTATAATCTGGTGCGCTCTATAGTCCGGAATTTACGGTACTTTTTTGCCTTAAGATGATGCCTTTGCTATTGATGTTCATTTCAAACAAAAACAGTTGTGGGTAGTTTTCTAATTGTGTATTAGTTTCTCAAACCCCCAGAAATTTCCCCTATCTCCCCACCCTGCCATCTCTCTTGCATTTCCTTGTCCAAACCTTGCATTTGTCCTTTCAATCACCTTGTCAGCTGTTGCAGTTCAATCAAAACCGCCACAAAGCGGGGGTGCTGGGGGCTGATGGGAACAAGCTGATTAATCACCACTGCTGACTCTGAGAAAAACCTTTCTTTTCTGCTGTCTTGAAGCCCACTCCAAGGGTTTTTTTTGTCAAATTCACACGAATCAATGACTCCTTATGTTAATTTAGTGATCAGAATGTTTCAACTTTTCGGAAATAACTATCTTTTAATATCTGATTTTGTTGGGTCACTGATACTCCTGACAATGTTAAAATACAATCAATGTGCAGGTAATTTAACATGCCAACTTGTTTCTTTCATGTTTCTGCTAAATTTCATTGCAATGTTTTCATTGCACAATTTTTGCACTTACAATTTATTGCAGTTTACAATCCATGACATATTTTTATGTTTATGTTTATTTTTGTTTTGTATAGCCCTTAATCACAAAGGGTCTCAAAGGGCTGCACAGGCCACAGATTATTGCAAACCCCAGACTATTATTACACCATCCCCTGATCTTAAACCTACTTGAGGGAAAGGAAAAATTCAAAAACCTCAACATGAGGAAAATGACAAAACTTTGAAGGGACCGCGCGTGAGGTAATCCCCCTTCCAGGATGACCAATGACAAAGCATTTCTATTTCTTTAGTCGGGCAGTGATTTTTCCAGTGTTCCATACATAAATTGTATAATTTCAAATTATCATAATGTACATACTGTTAATCTTGCCTTTTCATTTGTTTTCATTTTTCAGAAATATTTATTTAGATATTTTTCTTTTAATCATGTGCTATGTCATTTAAATGCATCATCATTACAATGCAGTTTACACTTCACAAATTTTAGTCACAGTGGTTCAAACTAAAAAGTGTGTCATTGGAACTTTAAATACAAACGACTAAACTTTCATTTTGTTGTTGAGGTCCTGCTAAACACATTTTGGGTCATATTTTCTGACATGGATGCTTTTGAATTTGTGAGCAAACCAGAGTGGCCAGAGTATAAACCCACGCAAACACGGTGAGAAAGTGCAAACTCTGCATAGGAAGGCTAGTAGCTGGATTTGATCTCATAACCTTAGAACTGTGCCGCGGGCGTGCTAACCACTCAGCCGCCGTGCATCCTACTCTAACTCCATTCCGTCTGAATTTATATTGTGATTGATCATGACTTTTCAAGCATTGCTTTAATACTTTCTGTTGCATATGTACAGGATTTGAAACTAAGACGAAAGACAAGCAAGTCTTGGGGGGGCTACTGGGAGGGTAGCCAATTTTACATTATTAATTACATAACTCATAAGACCAGTAAAAAAAGCAGTACTTTTTTAAGGTTTTCTCACATATGGTAAGTGTGTTGTGGTTTGGGTGTTTTCATATTCGACTTCTGTGACTGTCTTTCTTGTCCTCTTTGATTCAAGTAACCTCTAAATTTAAATTATACCAGTGCTCTTTCATTTTTTTTCTCTCCAAAAACCTTGGAATATATTTTTACATACTATGAGTGAAAAACTGAAGTGGAAAGTCTTTTGACTTTAAATTCAATTTGGTCATTTTGCTTGACATTTAATGTGAGTACAGTTAGAGCGTCAGGTTATGGCGCCCCTAGCTTAGAATATTTTTATGATACAGGGTTGGATCCAATGTATTTTCGGCCCCTCGTTACAGCATTTTTAACACCATGTGAGATTAACAACAAATTCTTCCCGGCACCTAAAAACGAATTAAACAAAAACTTTGCGGTCTTTGTGTGTATGACAAGTTATTTCTATAAGATGCCTATCTGCTATTGGCCATTGTCATTTAAAATGGTCAGCTATTGGTTTGTGTCATAGCGTCATACCCAGGGTTGGGTAGGGTTACTTTAACTTGATTACCTTCAGTTACTTTTGTATTACTCCAATACCAAATATGCTAATAAAAGACAAAATAAACTAAATATGAATAAAATTATGACTCACAACACGTGGTAAGCTTTCTCTCCTGGCTTTGATCTCTTTGATCTCTGGCAAAACTAACATAAAATGCGACAGAAACAAAATGAAAAAAAATCCAAACAGCGTGCCAACATTTTTGCCGTTCCATGTGTTCCGTCACTCCCCAAGCCTGCACAAAATTTAGTAATTTTATTCATATTTAGTTTTTTTTGTCTTTTATTAGAAGATTTGGTATTGGAGTAATCCAAAAGTAACTGAAAGTAATCAAGTTAAAGTAACCCTACCCAACCCTGGTCATACCACAATGTCTTTCTTCATTCCATTCAGAATCTCATTTAACAAACTTGTTTAGCTATGGGTTCCTAGAATTGCTGTGATGCAAAACGGAGAAGCAGGAAGATAATAACCATGGAAACTCATTGTTACCTTCTCTAAGAAATATGGCTGTAACCAATTCACAATCAGGCCAATTATGTAAGAATAAGGAGGGAATTACAGTGGAACCTCAGTTTTCGAACGCCTCTCAGTTCGAACAAATCGGTTCTCGACCAAAAATTTCGAGAAATTCTTGCTTCGCTGTTCGGTCAAATAATCTGAGTTCGAACGCCGGTATGCTAGGGTGCGATGCTGAGCGGCGTACGGGTTTAGATCGTGTAGATTGCCCCCACCCCTCGTGAAGAACTGTTATCACGTGCGGACGTGTTTCGTTTTGCTTTCGTTTTTAATATAGGTGTACCAAGTGTTTTAGCCCCTAATTATGCCTCCGAAGAAGGTCGGTGCAAGCAGCAAAGTTGCTACAGGTGAAAAAAGAAGAGTAGTGCGTATAACTATTGCATTTAAGAAAGAAATAATAGCAAAATATGAAGAAGGTGTGCGAGTTTCCGATCTTGCTATACATACAGCATGGCTTCTGCTGAGCACCACAAAGGTAAGAAATCCTATTCATAATTCTTTTCTTTACCCTTTGTTCATTTTTACACGTTCATGTTAGCGTAATCTTTCGTACGGAAGATTACGATAACGCGAACGTACGATTAGCCTGGGTTAGCTTTGTTTACGTAAAACATTCAGGGTGTTGTAACGGAGCCCCATTTCCAATGAAGCGCTAGCCACTTGTTGTGGAGACCCGGGTGCTAAATGACATGTAAACGACCAGATTTTTTTATTTTTACACGTTCATGTTAGCGTAATCTTTCGTACGGAAGATAACGCGAACGTACGATTAGCCTGGGTTAGCTTCATGTTTACGTTCATGGTAAACATTCAGGGTGTAGGAACAGATTCAAAATGATTTACATTACTTTTAATGGGAAAAACGATTTCGGTGATTGAACAAATGGGTTTTCGAACAGGGTTCTGGAATGGATTATGGTCGAGAACCGAGGTTCCACTGTAGTCACAAAGGGCATGACAATCCTAGCAAGTGAAAGTTAAAGACTTTGCGAGTCAGCTATAAGATATTGTAATTTTGTGATATTTTTTTTTTGCTAAGGGTGCCAAGGCTTGCTGTGGTGATAAAGGTAGGAGCAAAAACACTAACCATGGAAACAAACTTGCAAATATCAAGAAATGCGAATAAGGAAGTGCATTGTTACCTTCGCTCAGGTATATGACCATAACCAATAAACTTTTGTGACAATAGGATTACACAAGATGCTGTTATGTTATTGGTCGCCGCCAAAGCATCATAAAGATGCCAAAATGAAATCAGTCAAGATTGCATATTTTTTTGCTCTTTAATTCAGATCTTGTGTAAAAGAAACTTTAATTTGTTAAGCTATCCAAAGTTTTGACCAAATCCTTTGCAGTAATTCTAAAGGGAGAAGCAGAAAGATGATAACCGTGGAAACAATGCTTGGGATTTTCAAAGAAATATGAAGAAAAACATGCATCGAAACACCCAGCTTTGGAATATGGCTGTAATCAATCGACAATTCGCACAATTATTAAGAACAGTGAGGTCATTGAAGCAACAAAGTCTGAAAAGAAGAAAAAAGTAGAAATATAAGAAGATGGTAAAATTTGTTCCATGCATTAAAACCAACGACCTCGGAGACTCTGAAGATCTACTGCTGGTCCACAGAGCTGGTGGAATAAATTATCAAATTATATACAGAGGATAAGAAAAAAAGGACTTTTTCTCCTGCCGTCATGCAACACACGTCCCAGCATGGCCAGTCTATAATTACAGAGGAAGAGATACCAGAAACAGCCAGCAAGCCTGACTCACAAGCTATAACTCAAGCAAATTTGCAGACATGTTTTTGTCTTAACAGGAACATTGCCACAGGGTCCTACAATTCCATGTGTCTATACATCTTCCTTCTTTCTGCAAAGTGAGTCACAAAGCATGAAGTCATATCCATGTCAAACTTCAAGAGAGTTAGGAGTTCTTAAGGAAATACTCAACAATGTTCGGTAACACATGCCTGGTTGTTTCAAACGTTGAGTCACAAGAGATTTTGAAAACAGCCCAGTGCACCCCAGACACATCTTGTTTGCTTTGTGCCATTAAACATTTGAAAGTCACACATTTGAGGACCATAAATAATAAAGTAGACCCCTAGAAAATTCCATGATTTTGTTCTTAGTTGGGGGTAATAAGGTGAAATCGTTCTATGGTAAGGATAGAAACCTATGCTTATCGCCCAATGCATTCCGAACCCCCTGTACGCCAGATAAAATAACAAATAGAAAGTACTACTTACTTGTAATGTACGTTTTTAACATTATAAATAAATACACATATAAAGGAAAAATTAAATGTTAGTGGGTGCATGCAAAGTTGGGAAGGAGACTGCAAATTCAAATGAAACCTAATTTTAAAACTTCCACTTGCAAGAGTTTTGTCATGTCCTCAGAAGACTGTCACCTCCCTATTCTTTATAATTGTATCAATAATAATTGGTTGCAGCTGTATTTGTCAGCAAGGGTAACTATCCGTGGTCCTGTTGCCGTCATTGTCATCTTCTTGCCTTTCCCTTTAGCATCACTGCAAGTATTTGGACCCATCGTAAAACAAAATCCAGTTTAGTACACGAGATTATGAATTGAACAAAGAGCAGGAAATGGAGCATTTAGGGAGGGAATTTAGTCAATAGCGTATCGGTATCAAGAACCAATAGCAGACCAGCATCTTAGAATATGTCGACCAATAGCAGATTGGTAACTTAGAGATGTAACTCGTTATATACACGAACACAGCAAAGTTTGAATTTTGTATGTTTTGGGGAATTCGTAGTAATTTCTTGTCAGTGTCGTATAGTGGGTAAAATACTGTGACGCGGTGCTGAAAAAACATTGTATTAAACATTGTAAAGTGAAACCATCGTGGACTAGGGACACTATAACCTGGGGTCTTATGTATTTGCTTTTTTTTTAGCCTGGTGAGCTCTGTTACTTAGATCTATCCTTCTGTGACGCATGCTGTACATCAAGCATGCTTTCATGTCTGATTGTACTTTCGATCCACAAATGATAACCTATTTAAGTCCAAGTAGAAAAGGCAAGGCAAGTTTATTTGTATAGCACAATTCATACACAAGGCAATTCAAAGTGCTTTACAGAAATGGCAAAGAGACAGGTTCAAAAACACACAATTACTGTTAAAACATAGAAGAAAACTCCAAATTTGATTTATATTTCCACATTTTTTGTGTATTGTGTAATCATTGTCAGGTCCGTACAGAACCACACACTTTTCTAAAATGTTGACAGACGAGTCAAGTCACACTTATCAGTACGTTACCTGTGAGAAAAAAAACAACCTCTTTCTTCCCTCCTCAATTATTTTGCTGGTGATTAGTGTGTGTATAGATCACTGTTGTCACTGCAGTTTCTGCACTGCAAAGCCATCATTCTCTTATACTGCTGATCCTGTCATGATTGCAGACCGCCACACACCCCCAATCATCATCCTGCACCGCTTTTTTATTAGACAACAAAAGCCTAATATGAATATTCATAGGGTTTTGGCTTCATTAACATGCACAATTGTGCGAAGCAGGCTGCAATTAAGCTTGTTCTTTCCCCACGAGATTCTATGTTGTAGTTCAAGAAGAGATTGAATGAAATAGGACAGACAGACAGGCAATAACCCTTAAAATTCATCTTTTCACATGCCAGACACATCAAATTCAGACCTTTTAATGGCTGTCGTAAAACTCTGGAAGGGGTCAACGTAACCTTTCTGAGAGTCTTGTACGAAATATGAATTATTCAGATGGTAAAGCAGCGCTCATCCATATGACGGCACTTTCTCCACACTCAGTTTGATAATGCTTCTTTTTTAAGGTTTCAACCGTGACTGTTTTCTTGCAAGCAAAAATCTGATTGGAAACGAAATATCAGATTTCTGGATCAATCTGAATGAATCGTTTATGTTTGGAGACAAATTACATTATATACATGGCGTTTGAAACCATTCTGATTACAAATGTTAAGGCGGGAATAGACGTCGTCTCCGCATTTTTACTTTTGCCGTTAAATAAAATACGATTTTACAGTGGGACCTCGGTTATCGCGGTCAATGGGGACCAAAACCACCCGCGATAAGTGAAAATCTGCGAAGTAGCGGCGCCCCTTCAAAAAAAAAAAATCTCATCTCATTATCTGCACCGCTTATCCTTATCAGGGTCGCGGGGGGGCTGGAGCCCATCCCAGCCATCTCCAGGCAGTGGGCAGGGGACACCCTGAACTGGTTGCCAGCCAATCGCAGCTGCAAATCACATTAGTTCTCGCAGCTAGCTGCGTTCTTCATCGACGCACGAGCCGAGTGATCCACCGCTAAGAGTCGTACAGCTGGGCGATTTTACGTCCGCCCGGGACGATCAGAGACGAATTCACGACAGGGTTTATACTTGCGGCGCACCGTGGGTGCCGTTCGGTCGCTCCCGCAAGCGAGCCACCGACCCGCGGCGCGGGTACTTTCAGGCGCGATACGCACGACACTGCGACAAGCCGAGCGGGTCGGGCGTCGAGGCCGGCGTCTCCCGCCCGGGCCGCGATGGCTCTACATGGCGCTACACGGCCCTCGATGGCTCCGGCCGACGGACGGGCGGCCGCGGGGGAAAGGGCTAGCTTCAGAGTCAGATTCAGATCTACTTTATTGTCATTCTAGTACACGTGTATACAGAACGAAATGTCGATGCATCTGACCCCCACAGTTTCCTTGAATGTACAGATATAAATAATGTTGTATTGTATTTTGGCTACGTATAGTATTTTACCATAGTGCCGATAGTGCAAGAAGAGTAGCTAACCAGATGCGCAAAATGGGCAGTCAGATTAACAAGTCAGGTACACAGTAACATTAACACTGTAACAATAACGCTGTAATTACAATAGTGCAGAGAGCAATGTGCAAGGAGTGGCAAGCTATAAAAAAAACTGCCAGTAGTGCAAAAGTCAGATTAGCAGCCGTTTAGATTTAAGTTAACTATATGTTAGATTGGCCATTTAACAGTCTAATGGCCAGGGGGACTAGACTATTGCGGAGCCTGGTGGTCCTGCACCGCACACTGCAGTACCTCTTCCCAGAGGCTAGCAGAGTGAACAGTCCATGATGGGTGTGAGAGGGGTCCCCGGTAATGTTTTTAGCATGGGATAGGCAGTGCTTCTGGCCAATGTCCTGAATGGAGGGAAGTGTAGTCCCGATTATTTTCTCTGCTGTCCTCGTTACCCTCCTCACACTACCCCAGTCGGTAGCGCTGCAGCCTCCACACCACACAGAGATACAGCTGGTCAGGATACTCTCTATGGTGCCCCTGTAGAATGTAATGAGGGAGGGTGGGGGCAGGTGGGCTCTCCTCATCCTCCGCAGGAAGTACAGGCGCTGCTGTGCCCTCTTAACCAGTGATGCAGTGTTTACGGACCAGGTGAGTTTGTTTGTAATGTGCACCCCTAGGAACTTGATACTGCTGACAACCTCCACAGCCTTGTTGTTGATGCAAAGTGGGGCATGGTTGGGCTGGTTTTTCCTAAAGTCGACAATGATCTCTTTAGTTTTGTCGACATTCAGGACCAGGCTGTTGTCCCTGCACCAGCCCACCAACTGCTCCACCTCCTCTCTGTAGGCCAGGTCGTTGTCATCCCTGATGAGGCCCACCACTGTTGTGTCGTCAGCATACTTCACGATGTGGTTTGTGGCGGACCTAGGGACGCAGTCGTGTGTCATCAAGGTGAACAGCAAGGGGCTTAGGACGCAGCCTTGGGGGGAGCCCGTGCTGAGGTAGATGACATCTGAACTGTTCTGACCTATCCGCACTGATTGGGGTCTGTCACAGAGGAAGTCCAGCAGCCAGTTGCGCAGGGGGGTGTTGAAACCCAGGAGTCTCATTTTGTCCACCAGATGTTGTGGGATGATGGTGTTGAATGCTGAACTGAAGTCCAGGAACAGCATCCGCACATGGGTGTTCTGGGGGGGACCTGTGCGGTTATGGGGGGGCGGAAGCCGCACCGAATCCGTGCGCCGGGAAACTAGAACGGCGCGCTGTGCTAGGGTCGTCGGCCGAGGGGGATTCCCGCAAAAAGTGAAAATCTGCAAAGTAGCGACGCCCCTTCAAGCCGCGAAGCTCGGAATCCGCAAACGTCGAACCGCGAAGTAGCGAGGTCCCACTGTACTTATGTCACTCACAAAATTCCATAGTACTGTCCTTGTTTCAGTTGCTCTCCAAAAGTGAGATCTATTGCTGCTACTTATGTCTTTACGAGATGTTCTTGTAAAGGCATAGATTTACAATATATATGGACGGGTACAACTGTGGTATCCAAAGTATATGGATGGATAGAACTTTAGCATTTTCGCCTTGGGGAAATAACATGGAAACTCCATAGAGAAATCAACCAATACACAGAGTTTTTTTTTTAGCAAGTATTTGTAATTTGTGTGGCTCATTATTCTCTGTACTACATGTTCCACAGGGCTTCAGGGCATAAAAGTATCATTGTCATCCTCAGAATATGGGTCTATAACATTGCAGGAAAAAAGAATCCTTTAACTTTTTTGTACTTATTATGTAATTGCCAATCCTTAACCTGACTACATTTCTCTCATCTTCCAGGTGTTGATGACCGGAATGGATCTAGTCCTTGGGGATCCGGGGAGCAGAACAGCCCATCTTTCAGTCAAGGAAGGGTATGGGTAAACTTAACTCACAGCGTCTATCTCGGTCGGCATATCTGAAAGATAAAAACATTTCAAAACCACAGCCTAGCCCACTAAAGTGGTGTGTCATAAAAAAGTAGTCGATGCCAACATGCCGTCATAAGTTTTGCTACACTCGGCTCTCTTTACTTCAGGCGGTGAGTCAGACCCAAGCTTTGATGCATACCCATAACCATAAAGTTGCTCGTGTTTTTTTTTTCTTAACCCCTTATTAATATTCCAAAACATTAATCACTCATATTACATATTTATTTACCGACTACTGACACAAATGACATCTTTTTTTCCCTCTAAATTAGTCTGATCATTACTGTTTGTGTGCATCCCTAGACCTCGTTATAGTAAATACAGGCTGATGCCGTACTTTTTGAAATTCCATGTCTGGGACTAGGGTGCAAAAAAAAAAATGAATGGGACACTCCTAAATAAATATAAATAACATATTAAAGTAAACATAATTTTCAGTATAGATGAGATTTCCTTGGCTAGGTGTTTTTGCCCAATTTACTACGTACATGCCTCCTGTGTGTCATTTTCACTATGAGGACACCAGGTGGCCAGTTAATAAAAGTACTTATAGTGTATATAATTGGACAGCAGAATTACTCCATAATCCCTATGAAAACTTATTAAATATCATTTAATTCGGGTACATTTAATCATGGTTTGCTGGAGGAGTTTTTTTGTCATTCAGAGAACATGTGGTTAAAATAATTTCAATCCCCAAAATATGTTATATGTATTATATATACATCTTCCTCCAGTGTTTCGGTGAAGATGGTGTCTATGGTGACCAAGATGGCATTGCACCTGGCGCGGCGTTTGGAACAGGGATTGTGGGTAAGCACAATTTTAAAGTTGAAAAAAAACAACAACACAGCAGCTGTCTTCACCCCCACAAATATGTTCCCCTCACTTCAAATGTAGCCACCGCAACATACATGTTTAGGAATTTTTGTCTGCAAATCATATGCATGCAAAGCTTATTCATGCTCAGGTGGCTTTAGATGAAGGCAGAAGGATAATCAGGGAGGATGTGAAGAAGCACTGTGTTCCATTCCGTGTGTTCAGTTCTGAAGTGGGGAGTGTATGCGGGGTTGGAAGGGGTGTTAAGGTTATAAAGGGCACCCATGCACAAACAAGGCTCTCCCATGGGATTAGACTGGTTCATTGCTCCCCTCTGTTTAACGGGGAGTGGAAGTGAGGGGAGACAACCTCAATTGCCCCTAAAGCATTTATAATGGCTCAATTTGTTGTTGTTTTGCTAGCCACCGTCATAAATACTGCGCATCGCACACAATCTACTCAGCAGATGCAAGGCGTTCATATGCAGACAGGGCAGTTGCCAGACCAGGATTTAGGGTAGACATTAATGCCTCATTTTCCCCACCACGGCCTAATTTGATTTTGTTTTTCTAACAGGGAAGGCTGAGAGAGGCCCTTACTCGCCGTTTGCAAGCCAGGTAAATCACTGACCAAGACAAGCCTTTTTTTTTTTTTACAGATTTCTAATATAAAGCTTTATTTTCCCACCTTGTTTATTTGTAGCCGGGCTATTTGCCCAGTGATATAGCCATGCCCAGTCCTGATGCACTGTCCCCCTCCGGCTTGAAGCCCAACTCACAGTTTCATTCCTCCTATGAGGGCAGCAACTCCCGCAGAAGACCTGCGCAAGAACCAATTGGTAAGATTAAATGACAAAAGAACAAACATAACATAATGCTAAATGTGAATTTCCCTGCGGGGATGAATAAAGTATCTATCTATCTAAATCAATTTCAGCATTCGTATTTTAATTGGAGTGCCTGTGTTAAGCCTTAAAAAAACATTTCAAAGGATTGTCGTTATCTCCTCCCATCGGTCTGATAAAGATGTATTTCAATTAGCTAGGAATCAGTTGAAGAAATGAATAAAGAGAATGTCATATCACATTGATACCAACTGTGTCGTTGATAACTATGGAACGCAACCATACAAAATCAATCATTTTGTGTGTGCAAGATGACAAATAGATTTAATACAGGGGTCTCTAATGTGGTGCCTACATGCCTCCTGAGAACAACTGAGAAGCCCACAGCCTCAATGGGTTTCTAACTGGCATAAGAAATCAATGACATGATCAGTTCCTTCAAAATTATTTCGGCCTTTTCTAATAATTTGATTCAATTCATTCTGGAAGAGATTTGGAATGACCATTGTAGAACTTGGTTATGTGTCAATGATTCAGAAGTTATAAGACATGCGCGTGACAGTGGCTGTTTGGGGATTTTTTTCGAGTTGATGATCTTTCACAGTTGGACAGTACGTCCAAACCGACTACTTTCCTGCTTGACCTGCTGCCGGGCTCACTGTTGAAAGATCTTTTATATTTTTTAACATATCGCTCTCCTTGGGTATTGTCCTTTTAAGTTACTGTCATTAAACCCATGCTTTAACAACCTAACCTTTGCCCGAAAGCCTATGTAATTAAAGGCCCATGTCAAATTTACTATTTCTTAAAAAAATACTTTAAAAAGCTACTGAATTACTTTGCTCTTTTTTACGGTCAACAGACCGCATTAGCCTATAAGGGCCTGTATAGATAAAAAGGAGATTGCCTTCCTTAGCTCCAACCATCTTAAACCAGTAGTAACTGATTGAAATCAAGATTGACACATTGGTTACCCAATGAAATCTGAATAGAATGATAGAGATTTTTACTGTGTATTCAAATCAGAACTAAAAATAAATGTGCTTAAATGCAACTCGGGATAATAAGAAAAATGTTAGTCTTAACAAATTCAAAGTGACTAGGATGACAGTGATAAAGTATTCTTGCAACTCAAGGTGTTAATGAGTCTTGATGTGCTGATCTTTTTTGGGAAATCGCTTTCTCCTCAGTCACATTTGCATCTAAATTGGGGTTGGTGTAAATTAACACTATGTATATAACACTACACGACTGTATCCTAGACATTAACCATTTTCAACCGTTCGTGGTTTTAATTTCAGAATAGCACTAAAAAAACACATAAACATTAATTACAAAAAGGAAACCATTTGCGGAAAAAAAAACGCTTTAGAATACAATAACACAATACACAAACATGTGCCCAAAGGGAATAGTAGGGTGAAGCCGAAGCGTTTAAGTGCCTACCCCTATTCCATTTTTCTTCCTTGCAGGGTAGACCTATTCAAAATCATTACAAGCAAACGCCACATTGCCGCTCAAAAAAATTGGTAAACAAAGAAATTACATTTTAAACTTATTAATAGTATCACTGGTGACTCCTATAACATGTAATACCCAACAAAACTCTTGATTTATCAATATTCTTTTGCTTAGCCATCTAAAATATGTATAGTATTGTGTTTGATTTTTTTTAAATGTATCTTAATTTTTAATTCCAAATCGGGGCCATTTTTAAGGTCATCAGCTAAATTGTTCCATGAACGAATACCTTTTTGGGCGCTACAATGGCTTTTAAATGTAGTGTGATAATATTGGACCTTGAAGCTATGGATTTCTCTGAGATCATTAGTCTCCTCTGTAGAGCAACAACTGCGAAATATTTGTTGGGAGTTGGTGCTTACTTGCTTTGTATACTAATAATTGGGATTAATGTTTCACTATGTCTTCAAATTTTAATATGTTGGATTTTATAAACAGTTTATTTGTGTTTTCATTATGCCCATTGATTTTCATTTTCCCTTTCAGAATCCCAACCCAAGAAGATCCGTAAGGTCCCCCCTGGTTTGCCCTCTTCAGTAAGTCCTAACTTTTGGAATGGGTCTGTTTTCTCACATTTTCCGTTTGCAAAATTCTCCAAGTGCAGCAGTGCAATATATACAGCTTGCACATCTGTGCATCTGTACCAATTATTTTACGAAGAAAAAGAGGAGGAAAAGCCACTGGTTGAGCCACTGGCATATTTATAGTGTAGGATACTCTTACTTTGTGACCACATTGCCTCCTCCCCACTGCCAGGCGCATTTGTGTAGCTTATTGAGGGATTTTCATACCCGTTTTTTCCCCCTCCCAGTCTGTCCCTGAGATGTCCTCCCCTTCTCTGCTTCTTCCTCACCACACTAGCATGGCCTGGGACTGCACAAAACCCCTCCTTGCTCGCCCACCCCCGTGAACAACAGTTCTCTCCTTTTTTTCTCTCTCCCTCCCCCACTCCTCCATCCCAGCTGCCAGCAGAGTTGGCCGCCATCCAGGATTCGACAGATGGTTCAGTAATTAGGAGTGCATCTCTCCTTCCTTATTCTCTGCTACCCTCCTTTTCCTCGTCTTTTTCTCTCTGTGTCATCAAATTACAGAAGACAACTCCACTGCGCTTGGAGTTGAGTTTGACTTGCATCAACAGTCAATGAGATTTGGAAACTGTTGCTAATTGGTTTTTCCCTTTTTTGCACCTTCCAAACAACTGTTGTGCTACAATTTTTGTTTCTTTTTCTGTATTTCCCAGAAAAAAAACTTTACCAAATCAAAAGCCAGCGTAAACCACTGTAATAAAAAGTTAAAACGTTTCGACCTCAATTTTCCCCTTTTTTTTATAGTAATTACTCAATTAGATCTTAGATGCACCTTAAAGGGACTGTGTATTATTTAGTGCCTCCTGGTGGATAAAATACTTTTATTTATTAAAAAAAACAATGATTTGGTTAAAAAAAATGACACATACTACCATATATAGTTGCCTTTTTTAAAAAATACTTGTAGATCGAGAAATTTGTATTAATTTACATAACATGAGACTCATGTAAAGGGAGCTGACATAATTGTCCGCTATCTTATTGCTACAGGAACCTTTTGTTACTTTTTTTCTTTTTTCGAAGGACACTGGGCCGAAAAATAGTGCAGTTGGTCACTTTAAACCTTCATAAGTTGTAATCTTCTTGTTTTTGCTTACACCACACAATATCGCGAGATCTTGTGGTCAAATATTACACATTGTCGTTATAGAAAACAACCCCCTTTCTATCACGGTGTGGTAGAGAATACTGTCATAAAATAGTTGGAAGTTTTCTTTTTATTGAGTTTTCTTGTTTTTCGTTTTAGGTTTGCGCCTCGGGGGAGGATTTTAACAGGGACAATGCTGGTTACCCTCCTTCAAAAGCAGGAAGTATATACACACCTCCATTTTACATGCCAGGTAAGATGAATCACAACTTTTGGTCCGTTGTAGTCAAGAAACCCCATTGCAAACCTACCAAGTTGACAAATGATCTCATCTTTTTGAAAGGACCTCACCATTTCATTGTATTCACGGTTGAATGAAGTCATCAAACTCGTGTGACATGTTTCATATGTGCCTTTTATTGTCTTTTCCCCTCTTGTGGCTGGTTATCCCTCACCCCTTCTGTGCACCCCCCCCCCCCACTTCCCCACCGCCCACCCCCCCTCTGTGGATATCCCCCTTGACAGAAGGCCTGCACCCGCCTTCCGATCCTTGGAGTTCTGCTGGGTCGATGGTTCAGCCCGGTTATCCTTCCATGCTGGGTAACTCCACCCATCTGAGCCATCATGGTCCCTTCATGGCCATCAACCCCCAAGACAGACTGGTGAGCCTACATAGTTGCAATTTGGAGCTCTTTTCCAGTTTGAATTATTTTTTTGTCTTGATCTGATAAATCATTTTTTCTTTTGCGGTCCAGAAACGGCAACCGCTGCCCCACTCGCCCCAAAACTACCCTCTACACGGTAGTGAGGTCAACGGTAATCATCCGGGCAGCTTCCACACCGGTTCCAACAGTTACGGAGTCCCCGGCCATACACCCCCAATTGCTGGTACTGGGTCAACTTAGTTTTGATAATAATATGGTAGAGTAAACCAGCAGACTCGTCATGAATCCGTTCTCAGGTTGGGAGCGCAAGGTGAAATTGGTGTATAGTGTGGAATAGAAAGCTATTGTAATTAGACAATGCGTTCTAAACCCACGATACTTTAGATAAAAAAATTAAAATAGCAAAACCGTATATAGTAAGTAGAACTAATATGTGATAGTCATTTATATAGTTAAATAGTATAAGTACATATCCAAGTAAAAAACTATTAAATTGTATCTACCAATGGTGTGATCTAACTTGAAGTTGTCAAGTGGATGCTGAGGGGCGGGGGAAATGACAGTGGATTAAAATTGACACTGACATCAAAACTTGTGAGGATTGTCATGCCCTTAGAAGATTTTCATGCTTGAACGTCTCCTTATCTTTAATCTCCATTTTAATAATAATAGATTGTTCATTGGTTACGGCCTTGCAACTTAGCAAGGGTAGCCATTCGTTTGCCTTGTATAAATATTTTTTTAATTACAATTTAGAATTCATAAAAATGTATTGTCAAAGAACAACGAAGCTTGGTTTGGAGCATCCAGTTATCCATTCAGTTAAAATAAAATACAAAGATCTATACATTTTCAGAATGAATATACATAAAAACCCAATAGACACATTGGATGTAAAAGTGTAGACATCGGGCCATAAAAACTCAATAGCAGCATATTCAAATCAGTCAAGGCTCAAGTGCAATTATGTGGGGCAGTTATCATCGTTCACTCGGGAATTATGATGGAAAGAAGTCATGAGAAATTATTGAGTACAAGCTTTGTTTAAAATGTTTTTGCTTCCCCCTTGAGAGTCTTGGGACCAGCATTTAATTCAGTACAAAAATAAACGATTGTATCCCCGACATGCAAATGTTTACGAAGCTCATGAGATTCTGGATTGAATGATGACGCAAATCAATAGCAGACTAGCATCTTGTATAACGTACTTAGAAACGTAAGAGGCACGTCACTCAAAAACTCATACACAAGAAAACAGTGGAATTTAATTAGACACCGGAAACTATTAGTTGTTGATTTCGGTGGGGAAAATGTTGTCAAATGAAGTTAAAACAAATTATTTTTATTTCAAGCTGTGAACTGAAAATGACGTAAGGCGAAGTTTGCTCTACTTATCATGCATGGCACATTTTAATCCGAAAAAAAATGTTTTCTCTCCGTCAAGCCAATCGGGGAGCAGCACCAGGAAGTTCTGGCGATGAGATTGGGAAAGCGCTGGCTTCTGTAAGTTGTGCAAAGATGCAAATTCATAACATCATATGTACTGAAACTATACAAAATCATCATCAGCAACAGAAGGATGCCAAACCTTTACCCCTTCCAACGTGGTCTTAATCTAAAAAAAAAGATTAATTTACTAATCTTTATCTTCCATCTGCATTTGTTTTTTTCTCATACTAAAATGAAAATTGTTTTTTAACAGATCTATCCTTCAGACCCAAACAGTAATGGCTACTCTTCGTCCCCATCCACCCCCTCTGGCTCTCCTCAGGCGGCTTCAGGTTGGTAATCATGTTTTGAGTTAACCGTTAATTGCCAAAAGAAAGACTATATTCATGGTGAGATTTCGTTCCCCGTGACAGTAGAGTTAAGTCGTTGTAATCTAATTATCTGTAGTATAGACTCGTCTCAATGAAAAAAAAACTCAAGTCCGAACTTGACTTTCAAATTATCTCACAGACATGCTCACCACCCAAATATAACTCATGAGACAGGAAGGGAAAGTACATACAAAATAAAGAGGGGGGATCGCATCCTTTTTTGATTTTAGAATTGGTCCAGGAGTGATATCATCCTTTACCGAATACTTTTAGTCACAGAAGATGAAAGAGGTGACTTAAAACGAGATTACTTAAATACAATATAATAAAATAAACATGTCTTTATTCTCAGTGATAACAACAGAGTGTACTTTGTTCTCAACAAGATTAGACGTGGCACTCCATTATAAACATATACTGTAAATTCCGGACTATAGAACGCACCTGATTATAAGACACACCCAGCACACTTCTAAAGGAAAAAACATTTTGTACACACATAAGCCGCATGTGCCCACATTGAAACATGAGATATTTAAGCAGAAAGAGTTTATAAGATATGGTACCTTAACCCTTTCCCGGCCCGCCGGCGGGCCACTGATCTTTAGATAAACAAATATGGGTCAATACCAGTCACTGAAATATGTCATGCCACATCATTGGAAAGCTTAAACTCTTGGGATTAAAAATGTGAATGTCCGTGAAAATGGCTTCTTTCGATAAAGAACAATCCATTGAATCCAACCGTGTAAAAGATTTACTCCAAAACAAACAATAATGCAGACAGATAAATAGGAATCTGTCTTAAACATTTCTGCTTCGTTGGATGTTGCTTCTTGTAAGCCGTTTGTTTCAAAACATTTTTTCTGTTAACAAATAAACTGACTCATGTAATTATTCCCCATATGGTAATTAGCCCTGCCCTTTCGATTGGTAACTTTTCCATGATGCGTGTCTGTTCATGCTAGTTTTATTTATGCACCAAACGCAAAGTTACATTCAACTTGCGTCTTCCTCGACGCACTTATTCCACCTGTTTCACGCTTACATTTACATGGTGATGGCAACATGAAGCCCCATAAAGCAGTGAAGCCCTCAAGGGGAATGGTCCACACACACACACACACACGTAGGGGCTTCAAGATTCGTTACCTCGACTTTGTCATCATGTGGAAAGAAAAATGTATAACACTCCCTGAATACAAAAAAATATATTTAAAAAGAGTAACAGAGAAGGAGTGTATCATAAATTGTTCTGTGTTACTTTGTGCTTATGCAAAAAGGGAAAAAGTAGGTAAAATTAAGTGCTTATTCATTTTTACCTAAAAACAATATTTATTTGTCAAATTTTGGTTTTTGCAGAGAATCTCACATGCTTTTAGAAAAACTTTCACAAGGTACAGCTGAAGCAGGGGGTGCAGAGACGTGTGATAGCAAGTTTGTTTAAGAATTGGAAGTGCGTTTTCTCTGATTCCCAAAACAGAAGGGGGACTTTCAACTCTGAGGGCGTTTTTTTTTTTTGCCCTTTTTATTTCTAACCACATTCAAAGCTAGCAAATCATTTACTGAATCAGTCACGTTATACACCCTCTTCATGGGACTTTTAACGTCACCGCCTACGTCATCAACACACACCTCGACTCGCGGTTCATGAACCACTCTTCTGAAATACTCTGCACACGCTTAAGGAATTTGAGCCGAGAAGCACATCACTACCTTTACTGGTCGGGCGCCCCTGGCAGCCGATAGAAAAAAAAAAAGCATCAATTAGCTGCATTTTTATATTTCAATTTTAGACTCCTCTCCATTGTTGTGTACTAGACTTATACAAATGATTGCTAAGATAGTTTGCATTAAAGTCTTTATAAGCTGGCCAAAGTTAATAGCATTAGATAACAGCATACAATTGCATGTTATAGCATGGCAAGATATAACCTAATAGAATGGCCCCTCTATACAGAATATAAGCTTCTTAAGATACTGGAAATCCGAGATGTCCTACGTGCAAAAATCTTGCCAGATACGGGAGTAAATCCATGTTATGAGAATCTCCGAATGCTACTATTAGAGACTGCTTGAAAGCGCTCACTGCCAACATCAGCTCATCCCAGTTAGCACATGCCCTTGGAATCTAAACCCGCCACAACTTCTGCTCCTTTGCCATGGGGCTTTAAAGTATTTTATTATCATCTTATTTATCTTATCACTTGATTTTTATTTTCATTTACTGTTTGAATATTTTTAGTGATCAGGAATATGCGTAATACAGTTTTTTAGGGTTAACTTAAATGCTTTTGGGAGGCCGGGAACGGATTAATTGGTTTTCAGTTATTTCATATTGTATTTCTAGATTCAAGCAGGATCGGGGAACAAATTAGTCTTATTTATAGAAGTATATCTGTATAGCCTAATCTGTTTAATTTGCCTTTCTATGTGGAAAACGAATTTGTTCCTCCACAGGCTCTGCCTCCCAATGGACACGGTCATCTGGACAGGCTACTCCTTCTAACTTTCATGGAGGGATTCAGAGCATGGTGAGGCGTCTGACATAATTTCCATTATCATCCTGAGCTTTATTTTGACCATGGGTATTATTTCATCATGTTTTTCCTCTTAAGTCCAACAAATTGGAGGACCGCCTGGACGAAGCTATTCATGTTCTTCAGCGACATGCTGGTGGACAAGGAGGACCAGGTCTGACTGAGATGCAGAGCCTTCTTGCTTCCGGCCTGGGTTTATCTTCAGCTTTTAACAGTGCAGCACTTGGCCTCACCGGTCGGCTACCTGGAATGGTGGGAGTCATAAATGTAGCTCTTGAAATATGGTCCACATACTTTATGAATGTGTCTTTGAGGTATCCAATCAGCATGAAGACTCTGTTGGTCTGCCTTCTGGTGGAGGTCTGGGACACCACACTTCCTCGTCAGCACTACATGGCTCTCAACTGGACGTTTTCTCCAGTGAGTCGTCGTTTTTGTCTCAGGGTAAACATTGAGTTAAACCTTTTTTATCTTGTTTCTCTGTTTGCAGGTCTCGTGAGTGGCCTTAATCGCTCCAGTGATATCAAACGAGAGAGCAAGGAAGAGGATGAAAACTGCTCCGTGGCTGACAAGTCCGAAGATGAGAACAAAGACTTGAAGGCTCTACAAACAAGGTGCGTTTAATTTCTGCTACATATCCCGAAAGAATCCATGAGATAAGCTTGTGAAATATGGTCAGGAAATGTTTTACCCTGATAATTGATCCATGTGTCCTATAGATACAGTGATAGGTATCACAATAGAATAGAATTGTTTTGGCCATCATTGATGAAACAACACGGTGTACACGAACATGGTTTACAACCAGATTAGGCGTGGCACTCCGGGATAACATGCAATGCAACGCAACTTTAGATAAAAAATAAAAACGATAAAATTCGATAAATATGTTAAAGAAAATGTTAATATGAAAAGTTTCTTTAAGTATTAAACGTTCTAAGTCACTAGCAGGATTATTGCAGGCTTGAAATGTCTTTATTTTATTCATTTTGTTGTGTGCAATAGTTTTGTTTTGTTTTTTTAAATTTGATTTTGAATACCTGTGTGTCATTCCTGCAAGAAAAACGAATAAGGGGTATGCACTTAAAAGCTACTGCTTCCGACTACTTCCCTTGGGCATATATTTATGTATGTTTTTGTGCAAATATTTAGTTGTTTCCTTTTTTAAATATTGGTTAATGTTGATTTTGTGCTGTGCCCTAATAAAAAGCGACAAGAGCTTATTTACAAGGCAGTGCTTGTAGACTGGCCTAAGTTGTTTTCGCATCCGGAAATGTTTCAATGGCATCAGCAGCAAAATATTTCTAGAATAAAAATATACATATTCCTATACATAGTCAAGATGGGTGTCATTGCACTATTTTCTGATGCACCAATAAAGTTAAGCAGATACTCAAAATAAAGCGTGAGGGCATCAATAAATTCTTAACCTGCAAGGAGAACAGGGGAGATGGCCCCATAACCTCAGACATGAGATTCCAAACAGTTCTAAAGGCCTTCCCCTGAGTCCTTTCATTATCAAATCTCCTAAATTACAAAATCAGATCCACCCTAAAGGGTGTGGCTATCAAAGAACAGTAACACTATTGGCCGATTGTGACAATGATGTAAACAGGGCAGGACAACAAACAACAGTGCACAATAATGTCTTATATCTATCTAGTCTTGTAAGTGTTGACTATCTATCATATTGTTTTTGAATCATTTTTCTTTAACGTATTTTATAAAATGTTTTTCTTTGGGTGCCATGTTAAATCACCTTGTAATCAGCGTTGGGGATTAACGGAATACATGTAAATACGTTTTACTTTCTTATTTAGAACTATAATGCGTATACATGCGCCGGTAGATGAATTGTGTCATAATTTTAATCACTGTCACTAGAGATGCGGAGAGAGATTAGGTTTACAAACGCAGAAGCTAGATCAGTTGTGCAGATAGTACAGACGGGCACCTTATCCACCAGTGCATGTTTCTCAAAGTGTGTTACATCTAAAAGCACTTTTGGTTTGTCTTAATTTTATTTCTCTTAATGTAGCACTCGTTTTGTTAAATTTGCGTGAGGCTGCTAACGTGGGCGTAATGGGCATGCAGAAGCCAAGTTGCTTGCAAGTGATATGTTTAGGGAAATATAGTAAACTAGAATGATACATTTCTTTTGGTAGTTTGCACTTAATAGTTGTTCAAAATCCACTATTTGATAGTTTTGTAATGGTCTGGAGAAAAATTAACTTAAGCCTTAGAAATCAAAATACTGTACTTCCAATAAGTTTGGCATCTCCACTTCAAACAAGTAAAAAGGTATGTTAAAAATGTAGAAAGTGAACAATTGGTGTGTTTAAAACCATATTGGGTTCTTGATGCCTTCTTAATGTAGACTAAAACAGAGCATGACTTGTCTACTATGTGAAAGAGATTTTTTTTTTGCTTAATAAACTACTACATGGCTAAAATTTCAGCACTTTTATAAAGGACTACATGCTACTACCTAACTTTGGTTTAGGTTACATCGTTTATTTATTTTAAACACAATTAGGTAATTTCATTTACCATATATTGTTTTTGTCTTTTATTACCATATTTGGTATTGGAGTAATCGAGTTAAATTAATTCAATTATATAGTATTCAGATCACGTTAATGATTACATTTTTGAACAGGTAACTCGTAGCTGTATCTGATTACATTTTTAAAGTAACCCCCCCCACCCTGCTCGTAAACAATCTTCGCAAAGACAATTCTAAGTCGAGTAACAAAAAACACATTTGTTGTCCTTTCCTACAAATTCTTTGTCACGTGTGATTTGATGTATGATTTCTGACAAATGATTCTGTATTATGCAGGCCCATTTATTACAATGTTTAAAATTCCATCATTCCAATTTTCCTGAATGTCATAAAAGCTAGCTAAAAAATATCACCCTACTTGAACAATTTTGTTTCCTTCCTTCCTCATCTGCCATCGGCTAGTCTGATGGATGATGATGATGACGATGAAGATCTACCAGTGGAGATAAAAGCCGGGCGGGAGAAAGTGCGGAGGATGGCAAACAATGCCCGCGAGCGACTCCGCGTGCGGGACATCAATGAGGCCTTTAAGGAGCTGGGCCGCATGTGTCAGCTCCATCTCAACTATGAGAAACCGCAGACTAAATTGAACGTGCTCCAGCAGGCCGTTAACGTTATTCTCAACCTGGAGCAGCAAGTCCGAGGTCAGTTGGGTGTCCAGGGAAGGAGACGGAGGAAGGAGGAGACGGAGGGGAAAGTCTTCTTGACGAGCTCAACTCTCGCATGGCTTCATGCTCTTCCTTGACCCAATTTTCTTCTTTCTTTAAGTAAATTACATGAGCCGAGATTTAAAGGTATTCCCAAACAGAATGCTTTTTTTCCAGATAGGCACAGAATACGCCGGGGGACTCAAGAAATTGCTTAAAGTTGACCCACCTGACTCTTGCTTTAGATCCGTGACGTCATTGAAGGACACAATTTAAAAATAGCGAATCACATGGGTCCAAAACAGGGCAGCAATTGTAGTGAAAGTTTCTCTGACCCTGATTTTATGGCTAATTATGATGAAATAATGTCCTTCACAGATATGTCTAGAGAGAGAAAACAAGTTATAGTGCCAGAAAATCTGAAATACAGCTAAACTTGACATTTGCAACGGAGAGAAGTGATTGTTTCCTGAACACAAATGGGTAGGTTGTTTTTAAGACTTCTTCTGAGATAGTGGCAAGGCAAGGCAAGTTTATTTGTATAGCACAATTCATACACAAGGCAATTCAAAGTGCTTTACAGATATGGCAAAGAGACGGGTTGAAAACACACAATTACAGTTAAAACATAGAAGTAAAGACATTTAAAATTTAAAATGTTGTTTTTAAAATGCATTAAAACCACAGATAAAACAAAATAAAATCAATGAATTAAAATAAAGTAAAAGTAAAGAGCGCAGATAGAACCCTTTCAGTTGTATGCACAGTTGGAACAGAGCTGTTTTCAGCCTGGACTTAAACACTGTCAGAGTAGACTCATCAGGAAGACTATTCCAGAGTTTAGCTGCATGGAACTGAAACCAACTTCACCCTGTTTATTCCTGGCTCTGGGCACCAGCAGAAGGCCTGTCCCTGAGGTTCTCAGGGTCCGAAATGGTTCATATGGGACCAACATGTCACAGATGTACTTTGGTGCTAGACCATGAAGAGACTTGTACACCAGCAGAGCTGTTTTAAAGTATATTCTCTGAGCAACAGGAGGCCAGTGCAGGGACCTGAGCACAGGACTAATATGGTCGTACTTCCTGGTTCTAGTCAGGACCCAAGCAGCAGCGTTCTGGATGTTCTGCAGCTGTCTTACAGCTCGTTTAGAAAGTCCAGTCAGAAGGCCGTTACAGTAGTCTAACCTGCTAGTGATAAATTAAGTTACATCTAATTACCAGTTTCTATCCCTTTTTCATTAAGGTAATTCTTTAATTTTTCGTTATGAAGCGCAGTTGGGAACACACCGTTGGTAACAGGCCATATTAAAGACCAACGAGGTGAATCTATGTTAATGCTGTAAAATACGGATGTTGCACTGCAAATATCACTTACGTTTTGTCTAGAGGTATTGTTTATTCTCTGTTGAACTGCTTTGTTCAGTTTTATGTGTATTTTTAATTTACTTGCACTCAACTCTTTTTAGTGAGAGTGCAGGAATCGTGTTTCCACGAACTGCTCTGGACAACACACACTTTTTTCGAGATCAATTGGATTTTCTTTGTCAGTCTAACAATCCTCCTTGAAATGCGCCAGGCACAGCAATAACCACTTTGAAGGGCGTTTCCACCTTCACGTTCGTCAGAATTTTTGTCAAATTTATTGCAACATTTATGTCTTGTCAGTCAGCAAAAAAAAAAAAAAAAAAACTGAGCTGTTATCATTACTACATTCACCTGTGACACACTGCCTAATCATACTCCACAAAAACTACCAAAACTTTGCTTAAAACTCTTGTAACCGTGACTACTAATTATTGCCCAAGACAATATGGCGACTCGCTTGCAAGCGTGTTGGTGGTATTCAAATGACGTCACAGTTAAGGATATTTAAGGCAAGACACGCTGTCTTAAATGCATTATCTTGGAAAATAGTTTGAAGCTACCCATCAACTCTATATAAATTTGACGCAACATGTGCAATTCCCTCACATTTTGCATGTTTAAGAATTTGTGATTACCTTTAAGCATCCTTCACATCTTGAAGTGACCTCCAAAGTGAGGCAGGGGAATTGGGACATGAAGCTATGTGACTGTTTTAAACTGCCCTCATTCTCTGGTTTTGGTTTTCACATGCCGAGTGTGTGTGCTTTGTTGTCCTAACACTTAGCTCTTGTTAAGCACCCTCTTCTATCTTTACGTGACTCTCACACTACCACTTAATTAATTAACACATTTTTACTTTGCTCTTTAGTGTAAAAAGCACACACATGCTCAATGTGTGCTGTGTCTTGTCATTTGTGTTAACTTTGAGGTGTTGCACGTCCCTGCAATATAACCATACTCATGCTGCTTTTCTGTTTGAGTTCACTTTTTATACCCATGCCTACCAGCAGGGGTGGGCAAACTACGGCCTGTGGGCTTTTCTATCCATTCCGAACCAAAAGTTAAAAAAAGTTATAACTGAGAAATGTTTTTTGTCTATGCCCCCGTCTTTAGAAAAAACAATAGGTATTGCACCAACATTAAATAAAGTTATTTTTTCCTGCCTTTGCATTTATTTATTTTTTTCATATCTTTGGGTCACTATTTTCTAATACGTTTCTTATTAATGGGGCATATTGTATGATGTTGCTTTAACTCAGGAGTGTTTCAAAACTAATTTCAAGTAATGGTCCATTATAAAAGAAATGAAAAATAGGCATGTAAATGGAGGCGACTGCATGTTTATTTATTCTTAAATAAGTATTAGAAAACGTACATACATTTTTATTGATGCATTGCTGTGCTATCGGATTCAGGCAAATCAATATTTTTTTTTTCTCCTCCTGAATCCTTGTCAATTTTTTTCACCCGATGCGGCCTGCCACTTAAAATGTCTGCCCACCCCTGTCCTACAGTTTTTCCATTTCAATGTCAAGCGTGTGCTCTTTCTTTACCTCGATAAATACATTTCTTTTCCATGTATTTATCACCATCCCTCCACTCTTTTCTTTGATGCGCTGTATTTGCCAGAGAGTTTTACTTCTCACCCTCCTCATATCTTCTGTTCCTTATGCTGGAAAATCGCAAGATCCCCTCAACTTCCATCCTGGACCTCAGTGACCCTCACAATTGGATTGATCAGATTTAGTTTTTATTATGATGACACATCTCTTGCCCAGCTTACTCCACTGGGATGTTTCTTCATCTCATCTTCAGGGAGATTTTTCCTCTTAGAATAAAGAATAAATTTAAGTGTAGGTTAAGCTAGGTTGCAATTCAGCTTTGCTAACCAGCCCCCTCGGCTACAGCCTTGCTCCAGTGAGCGATGAGAACCTGACGGCCGAAGAAAAGGAGCTAAGGGAGCGCGAGCGGCGCCTGGCCAACAACGCCAGGGAGCGGGTTCGAGTGCGCGACATTAATGAAGCCTTCAGAGAACTGGGCAGGATGTGTCAGGTTCACCTGCAGAGCGACAAAGCCCAGACCAAGCTGGTCATCTTGCAGCAGGCCGTCCAGGTTATACTGGGCCTGGAGAAGCAGGTTCGAGGTAGGTGGGACTGTCCTGTTTGTCTTGACCAGTCCAATCTCCACAGCCAAAGAACCAGCTTGTTCCCAGGGTGCATTTCCTTTTAAAGGTCATGTTCAGCCTCTGTAACACCAGCTTTTTTTTCACGCCTCTATTAACTCAGACCAGCCAGGAAGAGAAAGGGAGAACATATGAGGAAGGATAGATATCTTCTTTCTTCTCATTCTCGTCTGACTTTCACCTTCCTTCCCGCTCCTCTTTCCTGCTCGTCAAACCCAAACTACTTACAAATGGTTCTAATCGATGTTTATGTGCCTTTTGTAAAGAGCGTAATCTCAACCCCAAGGCCGCCTGCCTCAAGAGAAGAGAGGAGGAGAAAGTGTCGGGCGTGGATCCCCAGATGCAGATGGGCGCAGGGCTTTCAGGTGATGGACACGACCCCAGAAGCCATCTGTAATTCCCAGGTGTGCTTTTACCTTTGGTTTTGTCTTATTTCCTGGCCATGGTTTTTTCTTTCCGTCCTGTACTTAATTTAGATAATATAAATTAAGATGCATCACTGCAGCTTTCATACGTCAATATTGCAATGTATTAAGAGTTTCTTAGGGCAGCCTGAATTGCTCTATATTTCAAGTCTATACAGCATACATTTCTGAAGAGCTTATATCCGAGGCCATATGGCATCAAAAGCAATTCAAATAAAAGTAAAGAAATAAAGAAAAGTAAATATAAGAAAGTAAAATAAATCCACAATTGTGGCACTATCCATTATCCCTGGTTGACTATTCCTGAGAGCAGGGGCATTTTGGGCGCTACCGAAGCATTCTATTTTGGCCCGTGTAAAATCAACTGCTTTGTTTTGGTAGAAACCAATAATCCCCAGTCGACTATTGCCAAGGGCGGGGGGAGAGCAAGTTTGTATCATGCATGGCGACTCTTATTGTCTGTTCTTTCCATGTAAAATGAATAGCACCTATGCGGCCGTGATCCGATATCCCTGGTGAACTATTGTTAAGAGCATGGGCCGACAGAGCGCATTTTCCTTTTTAGGTTCAGGCTGCTGAAGCAAGGCCCGCTTAAGATGAACTGCACAGTTTTGACGGCAATCCTTTATCCCCAGTAAACTATTGCTTAGAGCGGGGGGCCGAGAGTGCATTTTTGTGAAAATTGTGGCAGCCTTTTTTTCCCTCCCTTCTTTCTGCCTGAAATGAACAGCACCCCCGGGCCACAATACATTATCTCTGCTAAAACAGGGACGGTGGGGGGCTACTTTTTCGCATGTCTGTTAATAAAACTTGATACTTTATGATTTTTCTTTTTTTTTTTTCATAAAACCTCAAATATTTAATACCACAATATTCTTTATTTTTTGTAGATTAATGTAACATTTATTACAAATATATGTATCATTGCAGCTCCTGTCAAACTGGCAGAAGTTTGACCGCGTGGCCTTAAAGCACCTCCACACATGGCGGCACCTCATCACTGTGGGAAGTGGCCACAAACGGAGCAAGCACATTTGTAGAAAACCACAACCAGACGACAGTGTATCAACATTTCCAGCATTTGACTCCAGGTGGGGGACATTCTTATGATCGGGTTTAGGAAAGAAAAAAAAATCCATATGATGGGAGCAAACTTGTTCGGGTCAAATAGTCATTCTTGTGATATTTTGTGGCATATCCACCTGGAAAGTCATTGTAAAATAGATTGACTGAATCTTCAGAGCAGGGATGACATTTGCTCCCTGTTTTATTTTATATGTTCGAATCCGGTAAACCTGGACGCTCAAAGGATATTTGTTATTGTTTTGCAAAATCAGCCCTGCCACTTGTTGCCATTTTTTCTGAAGCAGCCATCACACAATGAGATCACGAATCTTTTCTCAAGGGGCATTTCATTGCCAATTTTGAAGTCTGCAGCTTTCTTCTGATTGGATGAATCCGGTCACACGTTATCTTCAGGATTCTTTGGGGGGGAAAATCAGTATTAAAAGGGACGGTAAATTTTTGTGAGGCTGCCTTCTTGACTATTCATTATCTCCATTGCCATTTTATTTTCATTTTGAACAACTGCAAAGCCCCTTTGTAATGATCTTTTTGTAACGTGTTTTTGTTTCCTTTGTAAGATAGTTATGCATTAGTGTTTATTTTCACTTTGGAATGCTCTTTCTTGGTTTACATTGTTTAAATTGACTTTTTTTAGATGACGGGAACAAAAATCAGGTGTTTTGTGTTGTGCCAGGCGCTTGGAAATGTTAGAAATGACAAATTCTGGCTCGTATTGTCACATGTTGTGATGATTACTTTATATATGTATAATTTTTTTCTGTTTCCCGGGCAAACTCAACTTTATTATTTGGATCTTTTTTTTTGTTTGCACAAATTGAGACAAAAATATAGTAGACCCACGGGATATGACATTATTCCATTCTTAGGGATCACAAAGTGAAATTGCTGTATAGCAAGGATAGAAGCCTATGATAATGTGTAGCTAATGCTTCAGAACCCATGGTACCCCAGATAAAAAAATTAGTAACCAAACAAAATAGCATGTAGAATGTTATATACCTGTGTATGATTAAATAACATTGTAAAGAATATACATGTAAAGGAAAAATTTAATTTGATTTACTTTTCGCGTCACATGACTTCAGTTGGTACAGTGGAGTTAGTGGTTGGATGCAGAGACGGGAGGAGACGGCACATTTAAAATAAAACATATTTTAAAACTTATGAGGATTTTCATCTCCTGAGAAGATTTCCTTATGTAAATTTCCTCCTAATTTTCAGTAATAAGCCCGATCTTCAATCGGTGAAGAAAATTTCACTTAACGAGAAAAACGATGACTCTGCTTTTTTGTAATTCTTATGTCAAGCATTATGACATAGTTATCATATTTTTGCATATCCCATTAGCATTACCGCAAGCCTTGGGACCCATGGCAAATTAAAACAGTACAATACATACAGTATTGTAGGGCAGTAACGCGCAAACAAAACTTAAAGGGACAGTGTGTATTATTTGACTACTCGATGTGGCTGTACGGTGTTGTGCAACCGAAAATTAATTCTAAAAAATACAAGGAAGATTACAGTCTATGGCGACTCAAAGTGACCAAAACCGTTTTACTTATTTTTTGTTTTGTTTTTGCTCAGCCTTTATTCGATTCCGGGTACCTGTAGCAGCAAGATGGTAGACAATATTGTCAGGTTCCTCTGGGTTAGGATCGTGATATGTCAATTAAATGCTAATCTATTGACCTATGAGTTTTTTTAAATCACGTTTATATAATAGTTCGTGTATTTTTGCTAATTAAGGAAATCAATTGTTATTTAAATGAACAAAGGTTTTTTTTCGAACCACCCGAAGGTGCTAAATATGATTCACTGTCCCTTTAATGTAGATAAAGGCTTTGTGAGAGGGAGTTTTCATCATGTTGCGACCCAAACCAGTGGCTGACCAGCCTCTTAAATGACATAATCAATAACAGACAGGCATCTAAAACATGTTACACGTCATACACATGAACACCACAATGTTTGATTTTTTTGGGAAACGCAAAATAAGTTGTTGTTGACGTACAATAGTGGGTAAAATGTCGTAACGAGGGGTACAAAAACATCTTATTCAACACTGTAAAGTGAAAATGTATCTTGGGGTCGCTGTCTCCCGGGGGTCTACTGTAGCCTCTAATTTTCAAAGGATGTTACTCCTCTCGGCTCTACAATCACCTTTTTAATGCGATTCAGTTTCATTCTCATTTGTTTTGCCTCTGTTATTTTATTGACTTAACAGTGCTTGAGTACATACAGTGCATGGCTATAAAATGTCCAAGAATATCACGAATTTATTGACACTACAACCTAAACACTGATTCCTACTTTTATTTGAGTACTTTCCATGTTTAAATTTTTATTTTGTTTTGGAAAGTCATGTATGTATCATTTGACTTGGAAGATTGTGCCCTGTGGAATTATCAAGTCTATTTTCATCTTTTTTTTAAATGTTGTGATCATGCAACAACAACAAAAAATGATTTTCTACAGTGTACAATTATGAACACACAAAATCCTGCGTTAGAAGTCTTTGTCATCTGCAACAAATAACTCTTACTGTCTTCATAAATATTTGAGGGCGATATCTACGTAGGCTTTGTCCTCAAAGTGCCTCCACTTTCCTATTTTTATATATAAAGTAGATATTTGAGAACTGTTGTGTATATAACAGTAATGTAGTAATAAATGTGCCATTTTTAATATTCAAGATCACTGTCTCACTTTGTTATCAACCTTTTTCTTTTGACACAGGAAATGGAAAACTTACCCCTTGAGATACCCGGTTAAAGGGCCAGTGTGCATTATTCGACCACTTATTGTCGTCGCATTGTATAGTGCAAATGAAACCAAGTACTTAAAAACACAGGGAATAATATAAACTACACAAACACAAGGTGATCAACCAAAATTTTCTTTACATTTTTTTCCCAGCCTTTCACAAGCCTTTTTCTTCCTTTGGGTCCCTGTAGCAGCAAGACGGCCCAACAATTGTGTCAGCTTCCTTCATTTTAGGGACCCAGGTATTTTAAACTATTAAAAATAAAACTCCTGCCGGGAATTGATTTTCAAACACGTTCGACGGACTGTGTGCTTTGCGATGTTTTGAATAGAAATGTCGTTTGACTCAAAAGAAGGTTGAGAAACACAATTGCAGGGGTGTCAAGCATGCAGGCCGAATCAGGCCCGCAAGACAATATTGAGAGAAAAATTTAACAAAGGAGATGCAGTTTTAAATACGTCCGCTTGATGTCGCAAAAGCCAACTGCCATTGTAACGAGTTATATTTCTTTCTCGCGTTCTCATTCTTTTTCTTTCTTTCTCGTTTTTTTCTTTCTCTATTTCTTATGTTTCTCTTTTTGTCTGTCTTTTCTCGCTATCTCTGGCCCCCCGTTTTTCTCTTCCTCTTCTCTCTTCTTCGCTCTTTCAATCTCTATTTTTGTCTATTTTGTTATCTATTTATTTTACCCTTTCCCCCTAACTTCCCACCCCTTCTTCCTCTCTGTGTCTCTGTCTCTCTCTCTCCACCTGTCTGTCTCTGTCTATCTGTCTCTCCATCTGTCTCTTTCTATTTCTCCCTTTCTTTCTTTTTGTCTTTGTCTGTCTTTCTTGCCTCTTTCTGTCTCTTTGTTTTTTTTTTCGATTTTCTCTTTCTCGGTTGTTCTCTTTTTTCTTGTTCTTTCTCTCGCTCTTTCTCTACCTTCCTCCTTCTCTACCTCTTTAAAGAACTCGTCCGGCTCCCATGAAAATATATTTTCCTACGATGTGACACCCGAGCTAAAATAAGTTGGACACTCCTGCACTTAAAGAACACATCCGAGTGGCGTTTTTTTTTTTACTAATCACTATCCTAGGGTCATGGGGGCGCCGCTTACTGTGATGTGCCTTTGGGAAGTACAGCCTTGTGGCGACCATCCATCTCAAGGCCAATACATTTTTCCGCCCGTTCTCGAACCGGTGATCTCCCGCTGTTGCGTATGTGCTACCCACTGCCCTAAGGAAACACTTAGGTCTTACTAATAAAGGTAGTGATAGCACCTCGCAGTCCGCTAGGTGGCAGGTGTATTTTCTGCCAGTGTGTTTGTTACAAGAGAGCAAGAACACAACCAGAAATCGCTGCTTATCACGTCGCGTAGGACGACGAGGAGGGCGCCACAAAAATGTTGAGCAAAATCGTCGGTCCCAAATATGTTTCCATGGCAAAGTCGTGGTAAGTGTCTACTTTTTAAATTTATTTTAATGGCCTGGAATATAAACGAGAGGCATTTCACGGAGCGAACTTCTTACATTGTTAGCTAGCTGTTAGCATGTAGCCGAGGTCATTCGATGGCAGGGTGGAAAACACGCATGACTTAAATCGGCAATTTTCTTTTTAAAAAATATATTAAAACTACTTTTTCGGTGACTTATGTTTAAGTTATCAAGATATGAATTAAAACTTTTTCAAAATATTTAACAGTTCACAAATGAGATATGTACCTTGGTTTTTGTGGCAGTGTTAAATGTTTCATCGCAATCGTACTGATTTATTTTTATTCTATTGCCAGGATTCCAACGCTTGCCGTTTGGGGCACAGTTGGTGGTGTTGCTTTGGTCCATTTTACGGATTGGCGAGTTGTGCTGGATTACGTTCCTTACATCAACGGCAAATTCAAAAAAGACGACTAATGGCCGTCAAGTGAGTGCTGTTAAACTATGTCCCTATGTCTCTGTCCTATATCCATTATTCTATTTCTCTTTTAGAGGTATGATCTTTCAAAACATAAACATCTTGAATTGATTTGTTATGCTCAGAAAATGTCCCTTGTCATCCATGAACATATGTAGAGTAGGGTTAGATAGATAGATAGATAGATAGATACTTTATTCATCCCCGAAGGGAAATTCACTTTTCCAGCAGCATCCCTAAGCTGAGAACAATCGAAAATAACTGAGAACAATCGAAAATAACACGGGAGCTGCTGGAGTGGCTGCCATTCGTGACGGCGCCGGAGAAACGATTCAATTTGAATCATGTACAAACAAACAAACAATTGAATCATGTACAAGAAACGATTCAATCTGAATCATGTACAAACAAACAAACAATTGAATCATGTACAACAAACAAACAAAATATTTATGTTTCAATAAGTGGAGTGTTAATAAAATGGGGGGAAAATAATTTCTGATACTGATATAACCAGGTAAAACTAATTTTAAGTTACCTGTCCAAATGAATGTTGTGCCATCTCACCTTTCCCACTCTCTCTGCTCGCTCCTGAAACTTTATCAAATAGTCCAAAATTTTACCTCATCTTCTCCGCTCACCTCGTCGTCCTCTTCTCCTTCCACTTCGCACTACAGAGACTTTTTAGCTGAGCCGTCTCTTATGACACCATCCCCTGATCTAGACCAAACTAATGCAAGCAAAAATGCAATGGCAAAGCAAAGCCACTGAGGAGCTAAACGATAAAATTGGGGAAAGCCATTATTACATGTCATCAAAATATAACACAAAATAATTCAGGCATATTCCCTCACACTGGAAACTTGTAACGCCATTGAATTAATTCGGGTGGTAGGTAAGCCTTCAAGGATTTGGAACGGATTGAAATGATTTTGCATTACTTTTAATGGCAAAAACAATTTTCGGTGATCGACCAAAACGGTTTTCGAACAGGGTTCTGGAACGGATTATGGTCGAGTATCGAGGTTCCACTGTACTTTCAATCAATATTATTGCTTTACTTATGTTTTCCCCCTACCACTTAATAATAAAGCATAATACTGAAAAACTACAATAAGCTAAAAAGATTAAGATGACATTTTTTTTTACTGATCCGGACCGCCTCAAACAGAAAGTCTGGATCCGTCACATAAGACAAATTTCAATTTCATATCCCTGCTCTCTCTCCCTCTCCAATACTTTATCTACATATTATTGCCTTTGTTTAAAAATATAAACTTCATGTGTTTAAATTTATAGGTGTGTACATTGAAAAAGTATGCCCCTACCTGATCTGTTTTTTCTTCATATTGCTCATTTTTGCGAGTGACCAGATAATCTGATTTTGTTTTGGTGTGTGATATTTGGCCATTAGATGGCACTGATGTCTAATTTGTGATTTATTTGTTTAGCCCTTAATCACAGAGTCTCAAAGGGCTGCACAGATTATTGCAAACCACAGACTATTATTACACCATCCCATTATCTAAAACCTACATGAGGGCAAGGAAAAACTCAAAAACCTCAGCATGAGGAAAACAAAGAAACTGGGAAGGGCTTGCACATGAGGTAATCCCCCTTCCAGGATGACCAGGCTGCAATGGATGTTGAGATAACAAATACTACACAGATATTGTCAATATAAAATATAGGTTATTCATATGCTATTGAATGGAAGTGTTTTTTAAGCCTAGATTTAAACGTTTCCACTGAGGTTGCAAATTGAATCTCAGGGGAAAGAACATTCCACGGCAACAGGGCCCGAATGGAGAACGCTCTCAAACCTGCGGATCTCTTCTTGGCTCTTGGGATCACTAGTAGACCAGCATTTTCAGAGCGAAGGCTCCTGACCGGAACATAGGGGGAAATTGAATCAGAAAGCTATGAGGGAGCAAGTCCATGCATGATTTTGTATAACACAAACAGAACCTTAAAATCACATCTTAAACTAACAGGGAGCCAATGCAGGTTGGCTAAAATCGGGGTTATGTGAGCAAACTTTCTTGTCTTAGTTAAAAGCTTCGTTGCAGCATTTTGTACCTGCTGAAGGCCCTAGATTTTGGACTTGGGGAGACCGGAGAATAGTGTTAGTCATCGAGACGGGAGGTAACAAACGCATGAATTATAATCTCCGCATCCGACTGAGACAGCATAGGATGAATTTTAGAAATGATGCGAAGATGGAAAAAAGCTTTTCTAGTAATATTCTTCACGCGTGTTAGAAAGGACAGATTGGGGTCAGATATGACACCTAAATCTTTGACTTGGTCACTCTGGGTGATATTATATTTGTCAATGTCCAGAGCAGTTTTTGAGAGCAAGTCATGGCATTTAGATGGACCAATATATAACATTTCGGTCTTTTCAGAGGTAAGGCGCAGGTAGTTGAGTGATATCCATTACTTTATCTCAGTGAGGCAGGCCTCCAAATTTCCAGTTTCGTGTGGAAGATTACTCCATCGGAAGATATAGTCGAGTGTCGTATACGTAGCAATGGAAACTGATATTATACTTGCGAATAATGGCCTAATGGAAGCATGTAAATGCTGAAAAGGGGGCCAATTACTGAACCCTGCGGAACACTACAGGTAACACTAAAGGGCTCAGATGTAATTTCACCATATTTAACATAGTGTGTCCTATCTGAGAGGCAGAATCTGAACCATAAGAGGACTGTTCCTGAGCAACCAATCCATTTTTCCAACCGTTCTAGTAAGATATTATTGTCCACAGTGTCAAAGGCAGCACTAAGGTCAAGCAGCAGCAAGAGTGATGAATCGCCGGAGTCCATTTCTAGTAGATCATTGGTTACCTTAATCAGGGCTATCTCAGTAGAGTGGTTAGCCCTGAATCCTGATTGCATCGATTCAAAAAGATTGTTATCTGATATACTATCATTCTGATGCTGTGCCACAACTTTTTCAAGTACTTTAAAAAAAAAATTGTAGGTTTGACACAGGTCTATAATTACATAAGCTTTCTGGATCAAGGTTGGGTAATTTCAGTGTAGGTTTAATAACAGCGGACTTAAAAGCCACTACAACTACACCTGAGGAGAGTGATATGTTTATAATATTTAGAGCTGAAGGTCCAAAGACCTTAAATCAGAAAACACGGAAGCTGGTCAAACAGGCAAGTAGTCTGTTTGGCCGTATTCACCACATCTCATCTCATTAGCTGCACTGCTTATCCTCAGTGGGGTCGCGGGGGTGCTGGAGCCCATCCCAGCAATCATCGCAGGGCACACAGGGACAGACAACTCGCTCGCTCATTCACACCTAGGGACAATTTGGACCGGCCAATCCACCTGAAATGCATGTCTTTGGAATGTGGGAGGAAACAGGAGTGCCCGGAGGAAACCCACACAAGCACAGGGAGAACATACAAACTCCGCACAGTAAGTCTGGTAGCTGGATTTGAACCCACACAGTTCTAAGGTTCCCAAGACCTTAGAACTGTGCCGCACACGCGCTAACCACTGCGCCGCCGTGCTGCCCGTATTCACCACTTGTTTAAGATAATCAAGTGACAGATCACTAAATTAAGGAAAAAAAAACCTGGGCAGCCACCATGTCGCCCATCTATCATTTTCAGACCTTTAATATGTGACGTATTTACGTCGTCTTTAGAAATCTCTTCCCGTATGCGTTGAATCTTCGTATTAAAGAAGACCATAAAGTCATGGGCTCAATGGGTAGAACTATCTGGAATAATCTGTTGCCTTGTTAGCAATGCCACAGTGTCTAAAAGGATTTTGGGGTTGTTCTTTTGTGCTGCAATCACCTTCGAAAAATAAGCTGATCTTGCAGAGACAAGGGCTGCTTTATTTTTTTAACAAGCTGTCACACCAGGTTTGACGGAAAACCTTAAGTTTGGTAGCGCGCCATTTCTTTCAGATTTCCTGCAGTCTTGTTTAAGTGATCAGTAGTTTAATCACTAAACCAAGGCATGCCTCTTTTAGGTCATGATTAATAATGCGAATTAATCATGATAATAGTAATAATAATGATGCAAACAAAACCCAGTGCCGCAGCAAGACGTCAGACAAAGATGGCTGCGACTTTGGGTATAGTTTTCACTATGTAAAATATATGGATTTTTGATCTGCACATCCTATGTTGGAAGTTTCAACCAAACCAGTCACGTTTTTGTTGATCTCAAGAAGGCATTTGACAGGGTATGGCAAGCCGCTCTATGGGCCACCATGTGTAGGTACAACATGGGCCAGAAACTGGTTCAGACTATTGAACAACTGTATGCCAATGCCAACAGTGCGGTACTTATCAATGGTACAGTTGGAGTGTGGTATTGAACCGCAGTCTGTGTAAGACAAGGCTGCATTGTCCAAATGTATTCAACATCTTCCTGGAGAGGATCACATCCAAAGATCTGGAGCAACAGTCAGTATTTGGGGACACATCACTAACTTCTGTTTTGCTGAATTGCCGGATTGGCAGGAGACAAACAGGAACTCGGAGATCTGGCCAATCTCCTGATCAAAGGATCAAGCCAGTATGGGATGGAAATCGGCACGGAAAAAAAATAAAATGACCAATAATCTCCAAGGTATTGCCACAAACATCACCATCAAACGAAGAGGGTTGTCACCATATGTAAATATTTTAGAGCTGTCATACCAAAAGAAGGGTCAGAACCAGAAATCATGGCCAGGATAGCACTAACCACAGCCACTTTTGCCAAGCTAAAACCCATCAGGGGGTACAAGATCATAGCCGTGAAATCAAAGATCAGACTCATGCAATCGCTAGTGACTTCCATCTTCCTCGACGCTTGCGAGACATGGATTCTTACAGCAAAACTGGAAAAGAAAATCTAGGCCATGGTGATGTGATGCTCCAGGAAACATCTAGACATCAGCTTCTCAGCCAATGTGACTGACAAAACGGTGTTCAACACCATCAGAGACCCTATGAAAAACTGTTGCGCTGACGGAATCTTCAGTGGTATGGTCACATCAGAAGATCATCAGAACTGCCCAAAATCGTTCTCCAGGGGGGCAGGAGGAGGGGGAGACTGAAAAAGAACTGGGCCGGTAACATTAAGGAATGGACTGGTGCCAACTTTGCCATGACCCAAAACAAGGCCAGGGTCCATCAACAGTGGAGAAGGCTCTCGAGTTGCGTAGTCATTAGCGACCCGACAATTAAGGGATCTGTGAACCGTTATTCAAATCCAAGGTTTTTCTTTTTTTTAAGCTTTTGGCTGAATTGGTTTTATGTACCACTAGAAGTCACTCAATTTTACTCACTGCCGTCTCATTTCACACAGATACAACCCAAAGGAATACAAAATGCAGTTTCGAAATGTTGATTCCATTTATTATGGCACAAAAAATCAAAACCTATATTGTAATTGCCCCCTGAACCTAACAGCAAGTTTGGTCACCTTTGGCAGTGATAACAAAAATCAAACATTCATAATTGGTGATGAGTCTTTCACAATACTGTGGAGTAACTTTGATCCACTCTTCTTTCGTTTCCAATCTGCCATATTGGGGGGTTTTCAAGCATGCGTTCAAGGTACAACCAAAACATCTCCATGTGATTTGAATCCTGACTTTGAGTGCTTGAGTTTGAGGGCATGAACTGGTGGCTGTAAGTTCTCCAAGATTTTCTGGTAAACACATCATTATTCACCTAAGTCGTCCTGGTCCTGAGGGAGCAAAGCAGCCCCAGACCACACCATGATTTATTGTTGGCATCATGTTATTTTTGTCAAATGCTGTGCCATTTTTACACCAGATGTAACAGGCTGCACACTTTCCAAAAAGTTAAAATTTTGACTCATCAGTCCATAGAATGTTTCCCCAGAAGTTTTGAGGGTAATCATAATGCATTTTTAGCTCGTGTTTTGCTTATGGTTCTTGAACACTGACTTTAACTGAGGCCAACGAGTTCTTTGGATGTTTTTGAGGTTCTTTTGTTACCTGCTGGATGAGCCGTTTCGCACTCGTGGGTAATCTTAGTTTGTTGACCACTCCTTGGATGGTTTGCCACTGTTCCCAGCTTTCTCCATTTGTGTATAATGGCTCGGATAGTGGTTCTCATTTCTTCTGAAATTTCTTTGGATCGTAGCATGTCAATTGTGTTCTTGAGATTTGGTAACCTACTTCACTTTGTCTAACGCTGTTATTTTCTTGATTCAAGACAGGTGGTTGCTATCAATTTTCAGTGTGGCCTGCGGAATTGAACTCGGCATTCCCTTTAATGTGGTTTGACATAGTTACTTTGTTATTCAACAGGCAAAATATATTTGTATAGGGCCAGATGGGTTTTGATTTATTTTTTGTACCTCAATAAACAAAATCACCATTTCAAAACTGCGTTTGCATTTCCCTGTGTTGTTTCTGTGTGATATCAAATTTGGTTTGATGATCTGAAGCCCTTCGTGAGTGATAAATATGCAAAAAAAGACTGAATTCAGGAAGTGGGAGAATACTTTTTAATGGCACCGTACCTTAGAGCGCCTCTGTATTAATACGAAATTGTGTGCTGTACCTGAAATTATTTAAAAGAAAAAAAATTCGACCTAAACCGAAAATGTAAGGTGCTTAGCTGGAATAACGAAATGGTAACATCAAATTTAAGTCTTTTTGTGAGCAAAAACAAGAATAGTATGCCGGCTGTGCACCAACTCCAGCCTAAGCCTTTGTATTTTTTCTTGGCAGAAACGGGAAATGCACGCTTGCTCATTTTCGGCAGATAGAATTTCAGTGCCGCAAAATCGGTATATTTCTATTTCAAGGCTGGTGTGTGTTGGCGAACAGGCGCCAGGTGCCAAATGTTGTATAATGATGTGTACTGTTTCTTGCCAATATACATAAGAAAGTCATTCAACTATTCTAACTCCTACATTCTGATCCCTTTTTTCTTCCCCAGACTAAGCCGATGCTGGATACAACAGATTTTGAACAAAGACTGCCTGCCCACTTCATCATTTTCACTGAAATTCAGTTTTTCCCACCTCGACCTGAAAACCCTAACGTAAAGAAGATGTTTTTGTTTTTTTAAATCTCTTCTATTTTGAGGGTCCGCTATTTATTTTGATCAATGTTCGAGCTGTCCTAGCAATCTGTCCTGGGAGAGAAATTAATAAAAAGGATGTTATGACAATTCCAAGTGCTTAATTTACTTTGGTTCCTGAAATTCTGTGACTTTTGGAATTGAAATTTAAAAGGTGTACAGTACACCCTATACGTTTTTACAAACAGAAATATAAAAATGTTCAATGAATAAGAAATAATCCGTATAAGAATGGACCTGTGCATCCATCCATTTTCTGCACAGCTTCTCCTCAGCAGGGTCGCTTGGGTCCTAGAGCCCATCAGAGATATTTTTGGGCAGTGGGCTGGGGACGCCCTCCGCTGGTTACTCGCCAGTCGCAGAGCGAATAGACATGACATTTAGTGGAATAAAATATATTTATGATATATATATATATAACACTAAACATTTTTGATTCATAATTTGAGTACGGTCATTAGGTACACATTTAAACTGTATTTTAGGTATCATTGTTGAGGTACAGGTTTCATTCCCATTTTGGTTGTCGTAAGTACACTTTATTCATATCTTGGGTAAGTTAGGGTTATGGCACATGTGTTCATGTTTTGGGTATTTACTGTATGGTTGTAGTTATATTTTATTCATATGTTGGGAATTTATGGTTATATGGGTGCACATATTTTTCATATTTACAGTGAAGTGCACGTTGTTTTTCATGTCGGGTATTTTTGGTCATTTACGTTAGAGGTAAGATCGGGCCAAAAAAAAGCACCCGAGCCCGACTAATTAACTGGATTCGCTGGCCCGGCCCGCAAGGGGCCCGAAATTACATATTTTATTTATAAGGAGGGGTGATTTATGATAACAAATTAAACTCTGCCTTTTGTTACAACATCTAGGCCTAAGTTATATAAAACTGTATAAACATTTACATCTTTTATATTTCTGTGTCTGCACTGCAGATGTTACATTAAGCGACAATCTGTCATTGACGGGTTTTTTTTTTTGAGATAGCGAAAACATTTAAGGGCGTCCGTCATTTTGACGACTTGATCATTGGGCCATAATCCACAGCAGCAGTAGTAGTACGTCCTTAAGATTTTAGCGCAGCACTTTCATTGGGGGGGTGTTGACGTGTTGTGCCCTTTTCTGACTCCTATGCAAATTCCCCCCCCCCCCTGATCGTATTCTATATAAAACGCTTATCAAAACAATAAACCGAGCTAATTATAATAATTGGGAGATCCTAGTCTATATAACGCGTTTATTTAAACAATAAAGCGTGATTTTATTCTGCAAATTGCGTTTTTTAACGCGGATGAAAATGTCACCAACGTCAATGTACGCTTCCGACAAAAGCGATCGTATTCTATATAATACGCTTTAAAACAAAATAAAGCGAGCTAATTATAATAATTGGGAGATTCTAGTCTATATAACGCGTTTATTTAAACAATAAAGCGCGATCGTATTTTACAAAATGCGTTTAATGCGGATGGAAAAGTCACCAACGTCACTGTACGCTTCCGACAAAAGCGATCGTATTCTATATAAAACGCTTATTAAAACAATAAAGCGAGCTAATTATAACAATTGGGAGATCCTAGTCCTAGTCCTAATTAATTAAAAAAAAAAAAAAAGCAGGACCCGACCCGACCGTATGACTGACATTTCAGGCCCGACCCGGCCCGAAATTGCCTCGGGTTCGGGCTCGGGCCATAAATCTTAGGTCTAATTTACGTGCACATCATTCATATTTAGGGTTGTTTATGTATGCTTTATGGCAGGAATTTGTTTTCAGAGCTCAGTATCCATAAGTTGACTTTTTTTTTATTATTATTATTTTTATAGGTCACATTCGGTTGTTCAGTTGCACATTTTTCGATGTCAGGAATTTACGATTGTTTAGGTAGGTTATATTCTGATATTTTGATATGTCTAAGTACGTTTTATTCATATCACAGGAATTTCTTATGTTGTGTTTTTACGGGTATTTAACTGCACGTTTTTTATATTGGTATTTACGGTTGTTTAGGTATACATTCATATTTGAAGTAGTTATGGTCATTTAGGTACATGTTTTCACATTTTGTGTAGTTCTGCTTGTTTTGTACATTTTTTTATTCATATTGTGGCTTTTTTGGCCGTTTGGGTAGACATTTTTTCGTATTTTTGTTCCCTGTGGTTGTTAGAGTATACATTGCATATTACGTTAGGGACTCGTTTTATTCATTTTTGGGTATTTGTTTTTAAGGTGCGTTTTTATTCATAATTTGAGTATTTATTGTTTAAGCACAATTTTTTTTTGTTTAATAGACAAAATTGTTCAGCATAACAGGCAAACGTACATTGTTTTGTTTTTCTCCCCATTACAAAGAATAGATAATACAAACTTGTGATATTCAATATTCTCAATTATACAATGTACTCAAAATTCACAAAGAAGCAACCTCCCCAAACATACATGCCTCAGAAATACTAAAAACAAATATACTCCCGATGAAATTTAGAGTTAGAAGTCACCAGACAATGACATCCAAGTATATTATACTATGTTGTCGATTTTTATTTTTAATGTTTTACTAAATGCGTAGGAACATTCCCAAATTAAATACATTGCCTTCATATCAGAAAATGTTTTAGTGCTTATATAGTTCGCTGGTTGTACACTGATCCCGAATGGATTATGTTCCTGTACCAAAGTATCACTATACTTTGATGTGGACCCCCAATCTTCAATTCCTGGACCGCCAGAAGTCCTCGAGCCCCAGTCTTGGAACCTTGCCATCCTCCTCTCCGCCCTAGTTGAAAAAATTGTGTCGCGGAGGGATCGCATCATCACAGCCGATGGGCGGAGTGATCTCGGCGTGGAGAAGCTGCCCGAGGGATGCTGATCGATAAACAAATCTCCAATTTCGTTAAAAATAACTTCTATTAGAAAATTGTTGCATATTAGAAATCCATTGTGAGGATGGAACGAAAAGGGTAAGAATCAAACCTTTTTTGATTTTTCGAAAATTTGCATTTAGTCCTCAGTGAAAGTTTTTGCAGCAGGAAATGTGCACACGCGTTCTGCAAAACCAATAAAGATTCAACCAAATGTTGGATTAATTATAATGAAATAACATTTTAGCGTGTTTGTAATGCATGTATGATGTTAGTCGACCAGATGATTGATGTTGCCGTCGCCCGCTAGCTTATTAGCTTGACAAGCTAGCCAAGTTTCATTGTTGACACACGCTTGACCTGCGCCCGCTCGAAAAAAAACTTGCAGCCATTCCACAATTGCTTTATTTTTCACGCATTTTATTCACAAACTCAACTCAATTTTTGACAATCTATCGTGGTTAATTTCACCGGCTAGCATCGTGGAGTCGCCTCATTAGCGAGTTTGCGCATGCTTAAACGCAATTCTTATTTTATTTTGTTTTTGCGTCCACGTGCCTAATATAGCGCATGTTTTATTTGTAAATAATCTTGTGTAAAAATTATGAGTGTTTTATTCGTCCTAGCAACATATTATTTATTCCAGTTCCCATTTACATAAGTCGTTCAGCCATTACTACGCTTGGACTTGATAAACCGTGTTTTGGGGGGGTGGGTGAAGGTTTTTGATTGACGTCCAAACTGACCTGTCACTGTGTTGAGAAGGCGGGACATAACTACATTGTTGTGGAAGCGCTTCGAGAGCCCTTTGTGTGTTAAAATAATTCCCCCAAAAAAGAATGAAGAAAAATTGAAAGAAACAATACGCACTCCTGTTTTTCTGACATTTTCTTAAGAGGCTTTGTTCTTCTATTTGACTATTTTCTCAATGATATTGAATATTTTTTGGGTCTATCAGTTTATTTTTCCATTGTTTTGTCATTTGGGAAGTTTGCTGTGTTTTTCCTGAATTATATATTATTTTATATTTAAAATATCCAAAAACAATTGCAAAGAAAGAGAATGAATGTACCCGTTTTATTACTAGTTTTCCACAGTATTTTTCTTTTTATGAAGATTGTTCTGTTTTTGGAAATTGTCTTGTTTTTCAGAATAATTTCAGTTTTTTTTTTTGCCTTTTTTTTGTATTTAAAAAAAAAAAGTAATTAAAAAAATAATATTTTTTTTTTACTCTTCCCATTAGGAGACTTTTTTTTTTTTACACTCGGGCAATGTTTTTCCCAATTTTACTGTATATGTTTTCTGTTTTTCGTAGTATTATTTCTGTTTATCAGAATTATTTTTTAATGCATGAAATGGTTGCCAATCCCATCATTCAGGTGTCTTGGGGATTTTTTTCCACAGTTTTTCCTATAGCCACTCTTGTCACAGAGTTGCATGATTCAGGATCCTGCACCTTTTTTCTCAGTTTCTTCTCTATCCACTCATCTCGCTGAGTTCCGGGATCCAGGGTCCCAACACTTAACAAATTTAATTTTTACTGGCTTTTTTTATTATAGAAAGAAGAATAGAATAGAATTAGTAGATTCTCCCTCTACCTGCTAAATATACCTATGACCAACTCCTGCTCTTTTGTTGTCTCTTTTCAGCCGCTTTGAGTGTATTCAGTTTGCTCGGTCATTTGTTGTTACTAGTGTGAATTAACAGAAACGTTCAGACATTTGCCAACTGGTATTCTTTGGGTTTCTGTCGTGCGTCTCCTTCCAATGCTTCAGCTCCATTCCCAGCTACAACGGGGTCTACTGGTGAATTAGTACACACCGTCACTTATATTTAATAAAGACTGGTTGTGGTGGCAATCCAAAAAGTGAAATACTAAATCAATAGTGCCATATTGAAATTGATGTACAGTATGTGTTTCCTCCCCAGTATCCCAGTCAGGCGAGTCCTGGGTAAACCGCAGACCATCCGCAACCCAACCAACAACTTCCACTCTGAGGAGGCGAGCCAAGCTCGTGCTGCCCAGTTACTTCTTTCCAAAGGCCATCGGAGTGTTCACAAGCATCATGATGTCAACCATCAAATCAAGGTGAGAATTTTTATTTTCCGGTGAATCACACCAATCCTAAAAATGACATCAACGATAATGTTATTTTTGACTCTGAGCTCAATTTTATCCCCCATATAAAAAAACTACCCAAAAAAATGTTTTTATCTTCTTAAAAATACAGCTAGTGTCTGCCCATTTTTCTCTCGGGCAAACGCACAGGTGCTGATACATGTTTTTTATATCTTCTCCTTTAGATTATTGTAATGCCCTGCTCTTCAGTCTTCCCAAAAAGAACATTGCCAGTTTGCGGCTACTAAAACTCAGCAGCACGTATGCTTACTAGGTCCGGGGGAGGGATCATATTACACCAGTTTTAAAATCGCTGCATTGCCTCCTTGTGCGTTTCAGAATTGAGTTTAAGCTGCTTTTACTAGTTTTTAAGTGTCTTTCCAGTTTTGGGCCATCCTTTCTGTCCAATTTCCTTTTATGATATCAGCCCTGCTTTAAAAAAATGATTTGATTCAAATGAATTGTGGTTTTGTTGGGACGGACAGGCCAAACTGGACCTGAACACGACACTGCCAGTCCGCCAGACAGCCTCCATCTTCAAGCAACCCGTTACTAAAGTCACAAATCACCCCAGCAACAAGGTCAAGACGGATCCGCAAAGAGCAGTCGAACAGCCCAAACAAGTGAGGCACATTTTACAAAATACATTTATATATATATATATATATATATAAATATATATCACACTTCGGAACCGGTATATACCGTATTTTCCGAACTATAGGGCGCACTGGGTTATAGGGCGCACCCCCAAAAAATAGTTTTTGGTCCTATATCTTCCATAGATAAGGCGCACCGGATTATAAGGCGCTACAATGGGAACGTCAACAAAACAGTCAGATGATTCTGTCAAACTGATTACCCCCTTAACATTCCCAAAGGTTGCAAAGAAGCAAATACGTGTCATAGACACGTGCGGATGCGGTGTCCGTACGATGTCACTCAAATGCATCATTTTAAATATCATTCGGAAGGTTAAAGTCTTGGGATTCAAGAAATGCCAACCATTCCTTAGTTTCTATTTTCTTTTTCGCTCGCAACTTTACTGTGCATATGACAATAAACACTTGGAATTGAGTTTAATTCACTCAACTCATAACAGCAACATCAAGATCGTTCTAAAACAAGATACCGGCTCACCTAAGTTCTCACGTTCAATAATGATACGCAATCATGGTCTTCTTACAACCGTGAGTGTAGTAAATCCAGGAGAGTCAAATGTTTTCAAATACAGACTAATGAAACATGTTTCTTTATGGCGTAGTTTAGCAAGCTTGCTATTCAGTCATCTTTTTCGGCCAATTGCAGGGTTTGTTTTGGCCCTCTAGCCTATCCAAGGCTCCGAATAACTTCAGCCAATATCGATCGATTTAACGGATGATTGACACATCTTTTTCGGCCAATTGCAGGGTTTGTTTTGGCCCTCTAGCCAATCCGAGGCTCCGAATAACTTTAGCCAATAGCGATCGATTCAAATGATGATTGACACATTGGTTAGCCAATGAAACGCCGGTATATAAATCCCAGCATACACCGCGGACTACTCCACGTTCGGGGGGAAATCGAGTCGGCGGCTGTTGCGTAAGTTGCGAGACCTTGCGATTTAATATTGAGCCATACATAAGGCGCACTGTATTATAAGGCGCATGGTCAGCTTTTGAAAAAAATTAAGACTTTTAGGTGCGCCTTATAGTGTGGAAAATACGGTATTTTTGGGGGGGCATAATACTTTATATACTCTCATATAAGCCAACTCCCTAAAGCTGCTTTAAAATGGCCACATACTTATAAGAAATACATACCCAAAATAGGAATAAACCTAGTCCCTAATCATCCATCCATTATCTGCACCACTTATCCTCATTAGGGTCGCAGGGTTGTGGAGCCCATCCCAGCTATCTTCGGGCAGCGGGCAGGGGACACCCTGAACTGGTTGCCAGCCAGTCACAGGGCACACAGAGACGGACAACTCACTCGCTCAGGCACACTTAAGGACAATTTGAACCGGCCACTTAACCTGACATGCATGTTTTTGGAATGTGGGAGGAAACTGGAGTGCCCGGAGGAAACCCATGCAAGCACGGGGAAAACATGCAAACTCCGCACAGGAGGATTCGATCCCATGACCTTGGAACTGTGCCCCAGACGCGCTAACCACTCATCTCGCCGTGCCGCCCTGTCCCTCATCTCATCTCATTAGCTGCACCGCTTATCCTCAGTAGGGTCGCGGGGGTGCTGGAGCCCATCCCAGCAATCATCCGGCAGTGGGCAGGGGACACCCTGAACTGATTGCCAGCCAATCGCAGGGCTCACAGGGACAGACAACTGCATATTGCATATTAGCCGACCCCCTAAAACTATTTTGAAATAACCACATTCAAAAAGAAATAGATAGATAGATAGATAGATAGATACTTTGTTCATCCCCGAAGGGAAATTCACATTTCCAGCAGCATCCCTGAGCTGAGAACAATCGAGAACAATCGAAAATAACACGGGAGCTGCTGGAGTGGCTGCCATTCGTGACGGCGCCGGAAGAAAAGATTCAATTTGAATCATTTACAAACAAACAAACAATTGAATCATGTACAAACAAACAAACAAAATATTCATGTTTCAATAAGTGGAGTGTTAATAAAATATTTCTGATACTGATATAACCAGATAAAACTAATTTTAAGTTACCGCATACAAAATAATAATTAAACGTTTACCCAGACAATAATGTTTATTAAAATATATAACTAATAAACATTTAGCACTTTTTGGGACCCATTATTATGGGCAAAAAAGGCAATAAAACAGACTACAGCTACGTTCACACAGCAGAGGTTAATTTTCAATTCCTTTTTTGGGATAAAAGCCGATGTTTTTGTGAGATTGTTCAAATTACCATCTAAATGTGACCTTCGTGCGACTTGATCTTCCCGTGTGAACACGCTACAACTGTCACACATTGGCACATGTGATGTCACACGCAAGGCACTTTTGTTTGAGGAAGTACTCCATGGATGGAAACAGTGGAGCGTTGTCTCCCCAAATATGAATGCAATACAAAACCTCACTTTCTCCCATTAAATACTGTCTGTGTGGCCCATCCGTGTAAATAGTGTTCACTACGGTTAGAGGATACTATCCCTTTAAGAATTGACTCGACTCGAGTGACTTGTGAATCCGTCATGCGATGTTGGCTGTTCTGTGAGTTACAAAATAAATAATTGTTCACTTCCATAAATGTGTGATTTAATGACAATCCGTGTTTTCGCCCGCCGTTGTTTAATTTTCCGCTTCTTACCTCCTGGTTGAAGGCAAAATAGTCACGTCGCCGCGTATCGATGACGTGCGCTTCGACTGTTCTGACCGCAGTCGCACTCCAATAGATCAGATACATATCGGATTTAGGACCACCAAATAAGTTGCCTCGTTGTGGTGTGAAAAAAGCAGATATTTTTTGTTTGGACTGACTTTAACAGATTAGATACTGGTGGTGTCCATGGAAAAAAATCTGAATTCCCTGCAGTATGTTCCTGGCCTAAATCACAATAAAATGAGGTCCCACTAAAACACAAGCGGGACGGCTCTGATTGACTGAACAGGAAGGAAAGTTTGGATCAGGTTGAAGCAATGTCTGTCTTACACCCCCATTGCTTCCATTTTTTAATAAGCCTACATTGCATATAAGAATGTCATTACAAGGGGAGGCGCTGACTGACCAAGATACCTTTTGATTGACAGATGTGAAGCACAAATACACACCATAGCATTTGCGATCATTTATAATCTGAAAAAAATAGACTTATTTTAATTAACATTGTATTTATATATTTAAAATATTAAATATGTGTTTTAATAATACAAGTTTATCAGACTCTAGCGGGACCAATGAAACCCTGGCGGACAGACAGAATCCACCTATGTATGGAAAACAAAGATTTATTCATTGTTTTCATTTTGCTCAGTTGTTTTGGGAGAGGAAACTGACTGGATTAAGCGCCTTTGACATTGCAGACGAGCTGGTGAAGACCATGGACCTCCCCAAAGGCCTCCAAGGTGAGTGCCATCTAAGAAAGAATAAAAAATAATTGTGGCCGTATTTTAAAACGCTGCCTTTCTATTCAGGCGTTGGCCCAGCCAGCTCGGACAAAACGCTGCTGTCGGCTATCGCTAGCGCCCTCCACACGAGCCCCGCCCCCGTCACAGGACAGTTGACGGCTGCCGTGGAGAAGAACCCAGGGGTCTGGCTTAACACAACACAACCCCTTTGCAAAGCCTTCGTCGTCACCGACGAAGATATCAGGTAAGAGAGGTTAATTTGACATTTTTTCCCCATTCTCTCCTTCTAAAGCCACTCATGTTAGCCATTTGGCTGCTGGATATGGCTCGCCACTGTTGGCCCTTCAGTGTAATTTGCCTCCCGCAGCTGAGCGTCGCTGAGTTCCATGATTCTAGCATATTCTACTGTTTCCTTCTCTAGGCCACTCATGTTAGCCACTTGGCTGCACCTTATGGCTCCTCGTAGCCAATATAGATATTGTTAACCTCTGCTGCTTTGTCATTCTCGGTCAGTCGCCTTCCACAGCAAACGTTGCTGAGTTCCGTGATTCAGGCAGCTTCTACTCTTTCTAGTAGCTACTCATGTTAGCTACTTGGTTGACGGTTATGGCTACCTGCTTGCCACTGTTATTGTAAGCTGCTGCTGCTTCGTCATTCAGTATCAGTCGCTTTTGGCCGCTGAACATCACTGATTATGATTTTTGGCATCTTCCATTTTTTTATTCCACTGCCTCCTTCTCCAGCCAAACTTGTTAGCCACTTGGCTGCAAACTATGGCTTGCACTAGCTGCCATTGCACTTTTTATTCTACTGTTTTTTTCCTCTAGCCACTTAGTGCAGGCTATGTCCCCCAACTAGTCGCTGTTATTAGCGGCTCCTGCTTTGTTCTTCAATGTCATTCGCCTTCCACACATGTACATTACTGAGTTCTGTGATTGTTAATCATATGCCAATGTTTGGCCAATGCCCCTAGCAATTTTCTCTCATCCATCCACTCTTTTTTTGCCTAACTGGATAGTATCAAACTGGCATTCACTTTACAACTGTGTGAAAGAATGACTAAATGAATATAAATATAAAGTATTCATACAATTATATTTTTACTCTGACACAGTGGCTATACAAATTTTTTTCAGATAAATGTTATTTTGGCGAAGACGATTCTCACCCAGAAGTAAGATGCTCTTTGCACCAAAACCGCTCCTTGGCCACCTATAAATTTTTCTCAAGACCTTTGCCAGTCAACAAACTCTGGTTCCGGTTTTCTATCCTCACCCAATTGTCGGTCCGGTCCCCAGGAAACAGGAGGATCTGGTCCAAAGTGTCCGCCGGCGGCTGGAGGAAGCCCTGATGGCGGACATGTTGGCTCACGTGGAAGACGCTGTGCCTGTTTTGCAACAGGAAGTAACCGGAAAGGAGAAGGAGATCACGGACCTGAAGCAAGAGGAAAGGGAGGAATTATAGCCGAGGTACACAAAATGGCTGCCACTGATTTTTTTTTTCTGGTGTTTTTTTACATCACCAACTGAGAAGGTGCTACAATTCCAGCAGATGTGTCAGAGGACGCTCAATTTCCTTACCAGTCGTTTAAACAAGTTCTGGGGATCTGACAAATATTTTTTTACATTATTCGCGCCGGCATCTGTTTTATTATATATCTCCAACGGTGCTCTCAGTCATCTCCGTGTTGATGAAAATTGTTGCTGTCATGTGAAAAAAATCTCTCCCCACTTTTATTTCTTTTATAATATTGTATTATGGATACATTACAACCGGATGGATACACATGTTGGCCTGGCGAGGGATGGGCACCAACAGGCTGTACTTGCCCAAGATACACCACAGTAAATGGTGCCCCTATGACCCTTGTGGTTAGGGGATCCAACCAACCAACCAACCATAATAATGTTTACATTGTAAACATTTGGTGAACAAATATTATAAAAGCCAGAAAAGGGTGGAATAAACATATTTGGCTTTGTAATCATGTTTACATTCTACATTGTAAACATGATTATTTAGGGCTCAAAAAATGGGGGAAAAAATAAATGTTTTCACATGACTGTGACAAAATATTGTTTACAATAACTAGGTCATGTGATGTGAAGGCTTATTACATCATAAAAAACACTGATACTTAACTACTGTGCATGAATCCGTATTGTTTTAATAAACTCACCGTGTCTTATTTTATGCGTTTTTTTATTTCATTAGTAAGCACAAGTCGGTATTCATTCATTTATTTGACTGCTCATCCTCACTTGGGACGCTAATATGCGGCCCATCATTTTTTGGGCTGTGTTGATGACGGCAGATAAATATTAGATAAACTTACAGGACTGTCTGAGAAAATTAGAATATTGTGACAAAGTTCTTTATTTTCTGTAATGCAATAAAAAAAAAGAAGAGATATGTCATAAATTATGAATGTATTTCAATGGAAATATTAAAGGTCTTTTGATGAGTTAATGTTGCTTGTTATAGCAAAAAGTCCAATAATATTAGAATATAATGAAAAAGTATACTGGTAGCCTGTAATTGTGCGTGTATATATGAATGAATTACGTTTATTCGGGCACAGCGCACAAAAAAAAAACCGCATCAACCACCAATTAACAAAAGTCATGTGTTTTGTATATCCCTTAATCACAAAAAGTCTTAAAGGACTGTACACACAACAAAAAAATATATATTATTTGTGATCAAATGGCAAAAAGTTGAAAAGATGTCCGTTTCAAAACGTTCATCCTTAGATTACCTTTATGTGGCTACATATGGACCATATCTGACGAAGAATGGGCCGTGCCAATCACTTTATCAAATAATGACAGTTTTAAATAAAAGGACCGTGCTGGTTCGGACCGAACACGATAGCGTTTTACAATAGGCAAACATTTAAATTTGACAAGATGTCTATACGTTCATAAAACGTCTTTTGTGAATAATTTTGGAATTTATTAGACGAGGGAGCGGCTGGATTGTAACGTTATCTAATAAAGACGACTTTTAAAAGTTTAAATAAAAGGTTTGGTCCGAACACGATTGTGCCTCTAAAAGACAAAAAGTGAAAGTTGAAAACACGTCTATTTCAATAGGTTCAAAACATGTCCTCAAATGACCTTTTTGCGACTAAATTTGGACCTCATTGAACAAAGTATTGTAACGTTATCCAATAACGACTGTTTTACATAAAAGGATGCTGCTGGAAACGATGGGGCATCCGAAAGACAAAAAGTGAAAATTAAAAAAAATGACCTAAACGACCTTTTTAAAGACCAAATCTGTTCCATATTGAACAAGGGAGGGGGCTTGATCATAAGGTTTTGAACAACACCGTTTTAAAAGGAGGGTGCCGGATGGGACCGAAGACGATACCGCCTCCAAAAGTCAAAAAGTTGACTTTTCTGTCTTTAAACAAGCTTTTTGTGACACAAAGGATGGACCGGATTGTAACTTTAACAAATAACTATTGGTTTCATAAAAGGACCGGACCAAACACGAGAGCTCCAAAAAACAAAAAGTGAAAGTTGAAAACATCTGTTTTAAGACATTTTGAATTGCGTCTTCAAATGACCAAATCTGGACTACATTGGAAAAGGGCGCGGCTGTAGATAGATACTTTATTCATCCCCGTAGCGAAATTCACACTTCCATCAGTATCCTTGTGTTGAAAATAAAACAATAATAGTGAAAGGAATATAATATATAAATACCCAATGTAATGTGTTGATAGAGTATTTAAAAAGTGCTACAAATACACACTGTAAAAAAAATATGGTAATATGCAAATGTGGGGGTGTGGTTTAATGCGGGATTTTACTCCACCGGGTGGAGTTAAAGAGCCTCATGGCATGAGGAAGAAATGATCTCAGTCTGTCCGTGGAACAAGACTGTGACAGCAGTCTGTCGCTGAAGCTGCTATTCCGTTTGAAGATGATTCTGTGTAGTGGATGTGATGAATTGTCCTTGATTGACCGCAGCTTTATATTGTAACATTATTTTAAAAACATTTTGAAACGTCCAAATAAGAGATATTGACAGTTTATTTAAAATTCTCCTTCCAAAAAGGAAAGTGAAAATTGTAAACACATCTCCTTCAAGGCATTCAAAACACGTCTTTATGCGACGTTTTTCCGACCATACAGTACAAAAAACGGACAGGTTTGCAAGATCAAATAACGACTTGTTTTGAATAAAACAAGTTTACCGGTTCAGAACCGAACCCAGCCACGGTTAGTCGCCGTAGGTAACCTTTGAACCGATTGTTGTGTCGCGGATGACGTCACCACCAACAAGCAAGACAAAGGCGGCGGAGGAGAGAAGCCAAGAGAGAACGGATCGAACCGGGTCAGCAACTCATCACACTTCGGAACCGGTGCCAAGTTCGGAACTAGCCTTGTTATCTACTGCGCGGATACTCAGGATTTTTTTATATTTCTTGTGTGAGAGAGTGGTGGGGGTGAGTGGTAACTCATTTCAAAATACCCACCGCCCGCTTTTTTTAATAGCATGCTAGGCGGCTAACGCACTAGCTCCAAAAGGAAGGCTACACCCCCTCCTTCGTCGTTCTCACCTCCTCCTCTTCTTCCCCGGCTTACTTTCTCATCTGTTCCCCGAGGAGCTGCCGGGTGACGACGGGAAGACGGCCACTCGGCTGAAAATAGAAACGTGAGGAGAAAGTAAGTTCAGTTTTTGTTGTGTTTGTTTTTCTTTGGTTATTTTATTGTTTTTCAAAGGAGTTCGGCGGCTAAGCTAGCTTAGCTTCCAAACAAAGGGGTCGGCAACGTGAGCGGACGAGCTAGCCGGCTAGCCGGAGCTAACAGCACTTTTGACACTTTTTTTTAATTATATGTATATTTTTGTGTGTGGTTTGTGACACTCGTGAGTGACAGAACCCGCCTATTTATATTTTATTTTAACGTTTGAATCTGTTTCGACAAACTGGATGCTCGGACTTCTCAGTCATAACAAGACAAAGCCCAGCGCTAAAAAAAAACGACACCCCCGCCCAGAAAAATCTCCACTTTATTAGTTATAATTGTCATTTCAGACGTAGAACATCCGTGATCTGATGTAAAATCCACGGAGGACAACATGCCAAGCCCTTTATTCCACCCCGATATTATGGACCACGACGTGGTGATCAGCAGCCAGCACAACGGGGTCGGGCTGCCCCGAGAAACGGACCAAGAATCTCGGGATGATGACCACCAAGAAGTGCTCCGTTTCGCCCTGGATCAGCTGTCACTCATGGCGCTGGATAAGGTGGACTGTGGCGGTGGGGGCGACACCCTGGACGGGACCCAAGCCCCTGGTTCGGAAGGCTACGCGGACCTGCAAATGTCCCGGGACTCCCCTGATTCCTGCTCGCCGTCACCGGAGTACTACGGCACAGGGGGATTCCCTCATCATCCGGCGATGCTCCACGGTGGGGAAACGAGCTCTTCGGTCCTGTGCAGCCGAAAAAGAAGCGTCAACATGACCGAGTGTGTGCCGGTACCGAGCTCTGAGCATGTGGCTGAGATTGTGGGCAGGCAAGGTGAGTCTTATGCAACTTCGTGCCTGTTAAGAAAAAACACGAAAAACGAGGGGATTGTTTTATTTGCAAGGCAATGTTTTGCCGCACAATAGTTTTGACAGGTAGATGGGGAGGGGGGATGGGTGCTCTGAGGTCAGACAAAGCAGTCTGGACGTGCCTTGCAGACAAAGAAAAGCGCGCTAACTGATCCCTGAACACATCATAAATCGTTGGATTGTGCTTTTATGACTTTATTGTGTGCTTATTCTTGCGTTTGTGCGCACTTTAGGAAGTGGACGCTCGCACAAACATTGCACCGACTTGGGCGGTGTACCTTCCTGCACCCAAAAAGCTCGAGCTATGCCGCGCTCGCCCTCGTCTACTATTTGCCCGCCTTGGTCGGCTTTAGTGTTAAATGTCCCGCGTCACGCTGTTTGGATGGCGATAAACATATTAGAGAGACTGTGGCGGCCGCGGCGGTGTTTCCAGCATTGTTCTCTTTGTTTGAAAAAGCCATGCTTTCTGCTTCCCACAATGACATCACGCTCTGTGTTTTTGATTGGTTGTTTGAATTATGCGTCATCATTTAAAGGCACAACGCAGCTCCAGGGCGATGAGGTCGTTTGGGGGAGTTTTTTCAGTGTATCCCTTAAAATAGGTCATTTGAATACAAAAACATGTTTTTGTATAGCAGCTTTGAGTTTTTTCCAATACTGATATTATAAGATCGGATATCTGCAGTCAGGATTAAAATTATGAATATTTGTTTGTATTGATAACAATACAGTGATCTTTGTTTACAGCAAGATTGGACGTGGCATTCCAGGATAGACATGTCATAAAATATATTTTTTAAAGATAAGATAAAATAAGAGTATTGGAATAAATAGGCAAGCATATTTCAAAGGTAGTAATTGTAGTCCCGACGAAATTGAAGTGCATCAGAACAATAGACCAACGGAAAACGGCGATGACATATAGGGGCAGTATTGTGCGAAATGTGATGGTTCATTTTTGAAAACATAAGAGAAATATTATTTTTCTTCCCCCCGCAGTTTTGTGTATTTTATTTTCATTCCGAAATCTTACTAGGGTACATGACAGTTAATCTTTCTTACCATTATTCTTCTGCAATTCTAGGTAATCTGATATACTGTAATCAAGAATGATACATGTTTTTTCCTATTTTGTTTGGTTAAAGGGTGAGAATATTAAGTGTCCTTTAAGTTACCCATCAAAAAAATCTTTTTTTTTTTTTATTTAAACAAAAGTTTGCCTTTATGGAATGTTAACTTTGTAGACATGACAAAAATATAGTAACAATGGGTTGAAAAGGTAAACATATATTAAACAAAGACAAAGGTAGCACAAGCAACGCCAAACTCTGACATTTCTTTTGCCCTGCACCTGTTTTTGTTTTTAAATCAAGTAGTAAAAACATTTTTATTGTTAAAGGATTTCTGAGTTGTTTTGGACGTTATTTCTCATAGTATCCAATTTAAATAGAAACATGTTATACGTTTTTGATTCATTACAAATTGTTGTTGTTTTATTTTTCTGACTGTGACAAAATTTACATATCCCATTTCAAAATATTATAATGTTACGTAAAAGTGTAATAGTAAACTGCAAGCCATCATTAGCAATACTCAAACAATAAATGCTTGTAATATTTTACTAGATTTGTAATGAATCCATTATGGGTGGCATTTTTCTTTTCAATCGCTTTACAGAAAATAAAGACATCTGTCCAAATATTATTTTTCTCAGTCCTCCTATTGTTCTCCTAGATTCCAATAGACCAGTGTTGGGCTCCACTTCATTATCCTGTAATATTTCTTTATTTATTTGAACATCTACTGCTGGTTGATTCACAATAATTGTAAAAAATGTTAATAAGATTGTCCTTATACAACCTTTTGAGACAATGCATTGTCTTGTATTAGATTGCTTTCCACATCAATGCGGTCGACTGAGTGTCTTCTTTTTTTTAATGTACTTGGAACTTTTTTTTCTAGTCACATGCTCTATGACCCACATTGTCAGGCTTGGGTAGGGTTACTTTAACTGGATTACTTTCAATTACTTTTGGATTACTCCAATACCAAATATGCTAATAAAAGACAAAATAAACTAAATATGAATAAAATTACTAAATTTTGTGCAGGCTTGGGGAGTAACGGAATACATGGAACGGCAAAAATGATGTTGGCAAGCTTTTTGGATTTATTTTCATTTTGTTTCTGTCGCATTTTATGTTAGTTTTGCTGGAGATCAAAGAGATCAAAGCCAGGAGAGAAAGCTTACCACGTGTTGTGAGTCATAATTTTATTCATATTTAGTTTCTTTTGTCTTTTATTGGCCATATCAAAAGTAATTGAAAGTAATCCAGTTAAAGTAACCCTACCCAACCCTGCACATTGTCTACGAAGCCGATATTAAAATGAATAAAAACAGGACAGGTTTAGTGGTAATTTGACATATAATCATGTATTTAAAAACTGAGTAATGGGCACGCCAACTAGCCGATTATTCAAATTCTGAATTGTTAATCATTTTTACAAACATTGAGTCACAATGATAATATGGATAATTTTATAATCTCGCACTCCCCCTAGTGCCTGGCTTTTGAACTGCAGCACTTTTACCCTTTTCCACATCATAACAGCGTTATTTTAGTTTTGACTTTCTCAGAAGCCTTACTATTTTTTGCATTTTCTTTCCCCTCCAGGGTGTAAAATCAAAGCGTTGCGTGCCAAGACCAACACTTACATCAAGACGCCGGTTCGCGGCGAGGAGCCAGTCTTCATCGTGACTGGTCGCCGGGAAGACGTAGAAATGGCCAAACGGGAGATCGTTTCGGCCGCCGAACATTTCTCCATGATTCGGGCGTCCCGTTGCAAAGCAGGGGGAGGTGGAGGCGGAGGAGGCGGCAGTGGAGGAGGGGGCTCGCTTCCTGGACCGCCCCACCTCCCTGGACAAACCACCATTCAGGTACTGATTGACCGTTTCCTGCTTTTGAATGAAAATACAGAAAGACTGAAATGCACAACGTTTTTTTAAAAGTGATTTATTCATTAGTTATACACTTAGATTACACTCCATTGCCAGTTATTTGTGTATTTTTTTTAACTTAACTGTGGATGACTGGTCATCCCCGTCTGTCTCACAATTCCAAGTTCCTGTGTTTAATAGCAGCTACCAGCCTCTCTGTGTAGAGTTTGCATGTTCCCCACATGCCATAATGGGTTTTCTCTAGGTGTTCTGGTTTCCTCCCATGTAGCAGAAATATGCATACCAGGTCGATTGGCAAGTCAAAATTTTCCAAAGGAATGAATGCCTCAATTGGAATTTTTTATTTTTATTTTTTTTTTACCACTAGGAAGCGCTAAATAAGGTACATTATAGTTTAAGTCTTCATTACTTTTGTTAGCTTTAGTGATTATGTTAAGCAAGATTTTCAAGTAGTACCTATTATATTGGTTAAGAAACGTTTAAAATAAGTTTATTATTGTAAGAAATCTTTTTTTAAATGGCAATGCCATATTTATAGAGAATGTCAATAAGTTCATCTGTTTGTGTAAAACTGGTGTATTTTAAGTTTAAGATCAGGTAATTGTGTCATAGTTATCCTGTGCAGTCCTTTGAGACATTTTTGTGATTAAGGGCTATATAAATAAATTTGACTTGACTTGACTTTATTTTTATTTTTTTATATTCGCCACAACGCAATATTTCCAATTACCTACAAAAAAAAAAGGAAAAAGTACAATGTTGGCAACTAGATTGACTTGATATATTTGGAAATTATTTGAATGCAACACCAGGCATGTCACAATAATCTTCTTTATTGTCACAAAACATTAACATTACAACAAGAACTATCTGTTGGACATAAGAATATGTTTAAGATGAATCACACCTTGACTTTGAATGCAATGTAATTATTATTATTATTATTATTGTTGCTTTTTATTTGGATACAACAACAAAGAATCACCAACCACAAATTGACAAAAGGAAAAAACAAAGTATTTGCACAAAAACAGCTGTACAATACAATGATGTGTCAAAATCATTTTAGCCCAGAGGCAGAAGCCTTTATTTACAGTTACAATCCGCAACACATTTTTGTCTGATGACTAAAGAATGACCTGACTTGCGTTTTTGCCGGTTTGGTCGCAGGTGCGGGTACCCTACCGAGTGGTTGGCCTGGTGGTGGGACCCAAAGGCGCCACAATCAAGCGCATCCAGCAACAAACCCACACCTACATCGTGACGCCCAGCCGAGAGAAGGACCCCGTTTTCGAGGTGACGGGCATGCCCGAGAACGTGGATCGGGCTCGCGATGAGATCGAGACCCACATCACACTGAGGACCGGGACCTTCGTTGACCTGCAGGGGGACAACGACTTCCATACGAACGGCACGGACGTCAGCCTAGAGGGTCTGGGGGCCCTCAGCGGAGCCCTGGGGGCCTCTCTCTGGTCCCGGGCTACCAACCACCATTCCGCTCCCCCGCCACCTCCTCCATCGCCACCACCTGCCGCCATTCAGATCTCCGTCAGTCGCAAGATGTCCTATCACGCGCACAACGGCGGCATGTCTTCCGACGGCTACTGCCGCAAGGGCAACAACGAAGGCGCCAGCCCTACCAGCCCCTTCAGCACGGGCTCCAGCGGCGCCGGCTTCACTTTCGGCGGGGACTCCACCCCGCTGCCTTCCTCTGAGGAATTGGGCTTCGAATTCAGCGCTTCCAACATTTGGGCCCCCTTTGCCAAAGGCAAATCGGGGGCCACCTCGCACCCGCAGCCCCCGCTCCGTCGTAACAGCAGCGGTTTCAGCGGTGGCGCCATCACACCGAGATTGTCCCCCACGTTGCCCCAGGACGTCGGGCCCCTGGAGCACCCCCTGGCCCGCCGTGCTCAAAGCGACCCCCTCAGTGCACTTTCCTGGCTGCAGTCAGGTGGAGCACCGGGCAGCGGATGTGGGGGTGGCGGCTCCTTCTCCGGGGGTTCGAGCTCCAGCTCAGGGGGCTCCTCTACCGGTTACTCGTCGTGCTCGGCGTCCTCTCTGCCCGGCGGCTCGCCCACTGACTCAGAGGGAGGAACGGGCAGCGTGGGCCTCAGCTCGGGTATGCTGAGCCGGCTGAAAGGCGGGCCTGCTGCCGGCATGGCGGGCCTGGCAGGGACGGGGCCCAGCGTCAATAGGGACTGCTTGGTGTGCTTTGAGAGCGAGGTGACTGCCGCTCTGGTGCCCTGCGGCCACAATCTCTTTTGCATGGAGTGCGCCGGTCAAATCTGCCAGTCGGCCGAGCCCGAATGCCCCGTGTGCCACACACCTTCCACGCAGTGCATACGCATTTTCTCTTAATACACTAAATGGACAACGATAATAATTTCAGCTCATGGATCCCGTAGGGGCACCACTTCCTCTTCTGTGTCTTGGGCAAGGACAACCTGGTGGCGCCCGTCCACGCTGTTTTTTTTTTTTGCGGGTTGGGGTTTGGTTTCCCATACGAAACCGTTCAATAATAATAATAATAACAACTTTAATAATAATAATAATGAAGCATTAATAGAGACAAGGATGCTGACGAGCAACAATAATAATGACGCTAGGAGATTTTCATCTGGGTGGGGAAACTAGTGTCTTATCTTTCTTCAGGCCTTCATTGGGAACTTTTGCATCTCTTCCTTTTCGCAGTCTTTCCTTTGGACTCTTTTGTACTCAGCAGATATTTTTTCAGATAAGACCTGCACTTTTCTACTGACGCGTGTCACCCCTGCGCCCCCCCCCCCCTTGCTTTCCCGCTCTTTGCCCCTTTTGTGACATGAATGCAGGGGTGTCAAACTCAGTTTGGGCTGCATTGAAATTGCCATTATGGCCGCTTGCTTACAATAAGTGTCGAAACATACAAACCCAGCCGCGCTATTTAGGCCCTTTTGGACTAATTTGCCAGGAAGTTTTGGAAATGGTGATTTTTAAGATGCAGGGGTCTCAAACTCAATTTTCTTGAAGGTCTTGAATATCTTTTTCCCTCCTACACAAAATAAAGTTATAAAGATAAACACTATTAGAATTGGCAAGAAAATGAGTCATACATACAATTCTAATTCAGCAAATAATATATTTTATTTTTACACAAAATTACATCTAAAATAAGGATGGATGTGAGAATAAATCACTCAGTAAAATGGGCTGCACTTACTAAGATTTCTAAATAGTCTTATTATCATCCCGGTTTAAGACTCCTGCAAAAAATGTAATAGACACACAGAGGATAAAGAATTAAAGTGTTTTTCATGTAGAAAGATTGCCACTTCATTGTTGGTCCGTTGTTTGTTAGCATAAGGCTAATTAAGCTTAGAAAGGCAACTTGGAGCTTGTTTTTAAAAAGTGTTTATTCGCCAAATCGGGCAAATTGCTTCAGGCCTAAGGCTCCGGTATCGAGAGGCACCACTTTGAAACTAGGATAGTTTGTAAAATTAAATGAAAGCTTGTATAAATGTAAACTTGTTTAAGTCCAGTTTTAAAGAATGAATCGTTTTTTTCTTCAATTGTGGAACTGTTGAATCTTTTGACCTCAAACCAAGGTCAAGAAAAAAATTGTAAAAATAAATTACAAGTGGAGGGAAAAAGCACAAAAGCCTCTTAAAATGTGGCAGGCTTTGAGTTTGAAACCCACGACATGAATCTCATTGATAGCTTGCGCTTGGCGTGCAGTCGCCCCCCCAGACCCCCTCCCAGGAAAAAAAAAATCCTCCATGTTGTGGCCTCACTGACCGAAAGTAGCCATCAAGCCATGCCAAATGTCGGTGCATTGTGCTCACCCAGTTCAGGCAAAAAAATATATATATATCAGTGTGTGTGAGTGCTCAAATTCACCTCCACTGCTGCAGTCTCTGAGCTGTTCCATACGCACCCTCCCCCACTCACACATACGCACACTAATACACGCTCACACACATCCCCCACCCACATCCTGTCTGTTTCACTTGCATCGACTCTTAAAGTGCTTTCAGACTGTGGAGGCGTTTGCCCGCTTTACTGTGCGACGGGAGCCGTTTAATGAGTGTGTTGCGAGTGAGAGTTGTCACCGATTCATGAGAGGAGTGCATTTAAAAGTATATGCTCTGTATGATTTAAAGCGTGTATACGTGTTTCTGAATGTGGTTGTGTGTGTGTGTGTGTCACTGTTTATGAGAGTGAGAATGTTTGAATATTTTGAGAGACGGTACTGTTTGCATATTGATTGGTTTTTGTTTGCTTATGTGGAGGTAAACGTGTGAGTGAGAATAGTGAATGTGGTGAGCGTTAACGGTTTATGTGTGAGAGGGAATGAGTTCAGCAGGAATGTTTTTATGTGAAAATGTTTCTCGTGTTTGTGGATGTAACATGTTTTCAGTTGTTCAATGAAAGTGGATGAGGTCAAAGCAAGATTGTTTTTTTTTTTTTGGGGGGGGGGGGGGGGATTGTTAGGAGTTGTCATTTGTTGGTGGGCTTGAGAGCGATATTTGTCTATATGAGTGAGATGGTGCGTTTGTATTCAGATTTATTTTGGGTGTGTTTGCGTAACTAGTTTTATGTATGTTAGAGGAGTGGTTGTGAACGTAACAGTGAGTGTTTACATGTTTGTTATGAGTAAACTGGGTCAGAGCAAGATTGTTTTGGGGTGTTTCTTGTGAGTTGGCATTTGTGCATGCGAGTGAGAATGTGTTCATATGAGTGTGTCCTCTTGGATGGTGTGTTTTTGCATATGTGGAGCTGTATTTTATGCGAGATGAGTGTGTTTGATGAAGTTATGGCAAGTCTTTGCAGTTTTGAGAGAGGATGTGGTTGGTGTAAGGATTTTTTTTGTGTGTCTTTTGTGAGTTTGCTTTGGAATGCATTAGATTGAGAATATGTTTATGTGAGTGTTCTGTTGGTATAGGAGAAGAGTGTGAAGGTGAACAAGGTCAGACTAAGGATTTTGAAGACATTTGTGCGCATGAGAGTGACTATGTTTATTCGAGTGTCTTGTGATATGCCTGTAATGTGATTTTAATTTTACCGAGTGCATATGGATGGCGTTGCATGTGAGAGGAGTCTGCGGCTGTAGCGGCAAGTGGTTATGGTTTTGTGTGAGAGTGTAAAAGCTCAAAGCAACATTTCATGCGAGTGTGTTTCTATTAACCTGACATTTGTTCTGTGAGAAGGAAATTTGTGGACTGTCAAATACAAAAATGCCTTTGATGTTGTATAGCTCCTCTATTTTCCCCTTATTTCCACCTCTGGTCAGCTTTAATTATATCACATTGTGTTTTTTTTAAATGCGTTATCGAACAAAATTAGTTTACAAACGTGTATGAGCATTGTGACAAAATGTTTTTTTTTTATGTGAGTGGAAATATTTTTAAAGAAAAACGTTGCTTTTCTTAGTATACTGTTAAATTTGAAGAGAGAAAGAAACCACATACACCTGGAGAATGTCTTAAATGACGGATTTATTTACGTGCCTGTGTGACGTCATAACAACGTGACAAAATGGCTGTCGCTTATAGTTGCAAAATGACGTTGACATTCAACTGTAATTTAATTAGTGCATTCGGGCTCGTGATGGACGTGTAGAACAATTTTCTGCTTAAGTATCTTTGCCAAACAAAATGATAATAATTTCAAGTATTTTCCACTCATTTTTTGCGTCATCAAAACACTGACAAACCCCGCGCCGACAGCGCATGCGCGATTTCCTTTGCGTCTTCCGGGCCGCTTCCGGCAACGAAAGCCGAGCGCTATATGACTCCTTCGTGGTCTTATCTTTTTTCTATTTACGGTTTCGATTTCAAAACACAAAGAAAGAAGCCATGACGAACTGCATTTCTCGGTGACATTAAGGGCTTCCTTCTGCTTTATTTTTCTATTGTCGCCCTCATGAACCTAGGAAGACCTGACTGTGGCAGCTAGCGGCCTTTGGCCAGGGCTTCCACGCATGCGCACAACTGTTTTTGTGTTCCAATCCCAGCAAACTGCATAATGTTAAGCGCAGAAAACAAAAAAAAAAAAAAACAATTTGTGAGCGAATGTTAGGCTTAATGTACAGAATTTTCAATTGTTTTTTCATATTGACTGCTGATTTGTATTTTTTTAATCCCTCATTTCCTCGCTTCAAGGTTTGAAAACAGGGTTCCGCTTTAATTCCTTTTTTCTTGGTCTGCTGAACCAAAACGTAAACGGCTGCAGCAGAAGCGTGTAAATATTGGAAACAATCATCGGCGTCTCGTTTTCGCAAAAAACACAAAAAAACCGTATCGTTAATTGTAAGTTAACCATTTGCATGTCGTTAGATCGTTTTGAAGATAGACAAGAAGGAAAACATTTTTTACACATTTTATTTTTTCAATTAATTTGCGTACCGAATATCCCGGACAAAAATGTGAGCGTTTTATGACGTCTGATTTTTTTTTTTTTAATTGCTTTTGCTTTTTTATATTTTTTCATTCCTTGTGTACTACTACATATAGGCAATTTATTACAAAAATGAGAAAAAATATTGAAGAAAATTTTAAAATCGAAATATATTTTATTTGAAAGTTTATGGACCTTTTAACCGAGAGCTGGGGAAAAAAGTATGGAGGTATGATTTGATCTGGTGTAACGGTTATAAGATATGTATGGAGAGTTTTATTTTTTATGCTTCTTTAATAAATTCTTGTTTTTTGGGTTCATTTTTTTACTGTAAAAATGATCGATTGTGTCTTGTGTTTTTTGGGAAATAAAAAATGTATTCCACATGACTGGATGTTGATGTAAACTTTGGGAGGGTTGGCAATAAAAACTTTCCGTAAAGTACGGAAACCCTAACCCTAGCTTCAACAATACCCCAATCAATTTAGAATTTGAACTGCCGTGACGGGGAATTGAACTCAGAACCCACCAGGTCTAGCTTAGGCTGGACAGTGTACAAAAATATCTTTCAACAATTCCTCGATTGGATTCTCAAAATTCAAATTAAAACCCGAATTGGAGGCCCAAACCGCAGTTTTAGCTGGAAACTATGGAATCGCCAGGTGTTGTGCCCAAAAATCGACTCCTATGCAAAATCCCCTGAATTTCGTTTTTCTTACTTACAGGGTTCGTACGCCTTTTTCATGGCCAGATTCAAGCACTTTTTTTAAGACTTTCAAAGGCAATTTTTCAATTCCTCTGTACCATTAAAAGAAGAAATCCAACGCCGATTATTTTGCCTGCCCAAATTCTTCCTCCCCCCCCCCCTGCTAACTTAGCAGGGGGGGGGGGAATTTGGGCAGGCCTTTTTCCTGCCAAAATCTGACTCCCCTGCTAAAATAGACCCTGTTTGAGATACAGACTTGTAACTTCTAGAGTAACCTTCTGTGGCATCAATAAGTCAGCACAGTGAATTTGGGGTTATTAATAGTAGTAATAAAAACGAACTAGATTGATCGAACACTAATTCAGTAACACATCACAAAGTGGAGGTATTCCTCTGTAGTTGGATCCCAAAACCAAAAAACATAATAAGGTTTAAAGCGTGTCTTACTTTGCAACCAGTATAGGCAGGGAAGTCCGATTTTAAATGAAAAAAAAACAATTTGTTTACACCGCGGGATCCAATGCAACCAGGGTTTCATTCACAATAAAAAAGACATTACATAAGGCTATTATAGTACATCAAATAAAGGTTATTTGTGTACAATTAGTTGTGATCGCGGAAATCATAGCGTACATTGACATTGGTGACTTTTTCATCCGCGTTAACAAACGCATTTTGTAGAATACGATCGCACTTTATTGTTTAAATAAACGCGTTATATAGACTAGGATCTCCCAATTGTTATAATTAGCTCGCTTTATTTTTTTAAAAAGCGTATTATATAGAATATGATCGCTTTTGTCCGAAGCGTGCATTGACGTTGGTGACTTTTTCATCTGCGTTAACAAACACATTTTGTAGAATACGATCGCGCTTTAATGTTTGAATAAACGCGTTAAACAGACTAGGATCTCCCAATTGTTATAATTAGCTCGCTTTATTGTTTTAATAAGCGTTTTATTTAGAATACGATCGCTTTTGTTGGAAGCGCAGCAGAATGCGCGTTCACGCGAGGGGGGAGGATTCTGTACGGGAGTCGGAATTGGGCACAACACCGGCGGCAGCTGATTTCAGAAACCCCATTGAAAACTGCTCCATTCAATCCCAATGAGCAGCTGTAATGATCACCGTGGCCGCTAGGAGCCACAATTGGGCACCATTCATTTAACAAGGTGATTGTCGAGGAAAAAAACGGAAGGGAGTAAAAACAGTCAAATTCTGAATTCATTAAGAAATTCATTTCCGCCTCAAGTACTATAATTGGTTCTCTAAAATATTTTTTAAAATTTACTAGTCATAAGCAGATGCTTTTTTTTTTTTACCTCTAGAACACAACATTTTAATTGTCTGACCTAACGCTTGAATGCTCACTACTTGGAAACCCTGAATTAGACTCACATCAGTTTTGAACATCTAATTCGAACATTAACCTCAACCCTAACCCTGAACTTTTTTTTATACTTTCCAGCACTTATTTCAAACATAGCACTTTTGCAATATTTTCAGGACTTTTCTTTAGCTTTTGTCGCTTTTCCGTGCTTGCTGTACTTTATAGTACATCGCTATACAGTAATCTGCAGTATTTTACAGCACTTTGTAGAACTTTTTCATAGTTTCATTACTTATACTTTTCAGTAGGTTTCAGTACTTTCTTTTGATTTGCTTTCAGTACTTTAATACTTTCAGTATTTAACACTTTTTTAGTTCTGTGTTGCTTCAGTATTCTAGGTATTTTTTTAAATAGCTTTCTTGGACATTTTAGTACTATTTGGTACTTTTTTTCCAACACCTTTTTAATACTTAGAAAACTTTTTAGATTACTGTACTTTTTCATACTTTTCATTTTATATACATTTAAGTATTTTTTTTTTAGTAATTCCTTCAGGACTTGGGACTTTTTTTATTATTTAGCAGGACATAATACTTAGTAACTTTAGGTACATTTTTCCATGCATTTCAATACGTATTTTGTACTTATTCCATACGTTTCACTAGTTTCTAGAAGCTTTAATAACTACCATACTTTTTAATAGGGGTGGCAATGGCTCAGGAGGTAGAGCGCTCGTTTTGGGATCAAGAGATCGCAATTCGAATCCCGGCTCCTCCTTGTTACATGTCAAAGTGTCCTTGGGTAAGACACTGAACCCCTAATACCCCCAATAAGCAGGTTAGCGCCTTACATGGCTGCTATTGAGAAATGTGAAGCACACTGTAAAGCGCTTTGGGAAGTCTTGACTTGAAAAGCGCTATATAAATTCATTTCATAATAGTTTCAGTACTGATTTTTCTACGTTTTAGGACTTTACGGTATTTTTTTTGTTACTCATCCTTCCATACTTTGCAGTACAGTACTTTTTTAAAGTTTTTTTTTTTAAAAGATTTTCAAATGTATTTCATTTTATTTTAAATGTTAATATTTCTGACTTTGCTTGTGTGTGATTAATTTTAATGAAATGACAACATTGAACCACCTAATAACAAAAACAGAGTCAAAAGAATTGGGAAAAACACATTTTGTGACCCTTTAATTGGAAGCCCATTGCTCAGGATGCATTCTAGTTCCACAATCCATTATGAAAGGAAAGCAATTAAGAAAGACATCCTCTGTAGAAAATCAATAATCCTTTCATGCCAATTCGGTTTTCACGCTACATTCATTTTTGTTACAGATCATGTCCTCAGTTTTTCCTCCTCCGAAAAATGAAATCCCCATCATGCATTTTGTCTTTTATTCACAGGGGGGAGTGGTCATTGCGTGCACGCATGCAAGTGTTTGTCATCCGACGTTTGTGCTTGGCGGTGGGTGGACAGGGAAGCCCTCCGGGCGGAAGATTTTTGGCCTTCCACTCACAAATTGGACACAAAATACAAGCCAGGGTTTCCCAAATTAGAGTGCGCCGTTGTCAGGCATGAGTGCATGCATGTCGAGGTGACGAAAATTGAGGTTTTAAAGAGAATAGGGTTCCCAAGCATTTTCACTCTGCAGGAAATTCAAATATTTAAACGCGGTCTTCTGTTAAAAACACTTTTTGGTTTCCCAAATAAGAGTGCTTCATTGTCTCCACGAGTTCGTGCATGCGAAGGTGACAAAATTTGGCATTTAAACAAAGACAGGTTCACTCTGCCGGACATCAAAATATGATGTGATCCTTTATTAAAACCACTTGTTGGGGACCCAAATAGAGGGCTTTGTTGTTGGCCACGAGTGCATGAATGTGAAAGTGACAAACTTGGTGTTTACAATGTTTTTTCCACTCTGCAGAAAAACTGGATGCAGTCGTTTATTATGGGGGATTAACGATTTGGGAAACCCTGCAACAAAAAAAGGAAGCTAAAATTTAGCATTTAGTCGAGACGGCGTGTTTGGTCACGGTCGATGACATCCAAAACAATTGACGATGGACGTAAAAACAGCTTTTAATATTTGGCATTCAGTCGAGACGGCACATTTGGTCACCGCAGATGACATCATAATCGATAGACGATGATGTCATCAACATCAGACGAGTGTTGGACATAAAAACAACAGATAATGTTGTCGATGACATAATCGACATTGGACGATGAGTTTTGGACATAAAAACTGAATTTTGTTTTTCTTATTTACAGGGTTTGTACACCTTTTTCATGGCCGGATTCAAGCACTTTTTTAAAAGACTTTCAAAGGCAATTTTTCAATTCCTCTGTACCATTAAAAGAAGAAATCCAACGCCGATTAAAAGAATGAGAGCCTAAACCTCATTTCAGAACCCTAAAATTGGTTTAAAACCCTAACTTGCAGTCCTAAGCTTAGCCATACTCCGTTTCAAACCGTAACCTTAGCTCTAAACCTAATTTGGAACCCTATATCTAGTTTAGGACCCTAACAGGCAGCTTCAACCCCAGTACCCCACCCTACACCTAACTAGCTGTAACCCTAGCCCAAACCCCATTTCAGAACCCTAAATTATATTTACCACCCTAAACTAAGGAGCCTGAACATAGCCACAATCCTTTTTTGGAACCATAAAATAAGTTTAAAAGCTGTATTTGAAACCCAAACCCTAGCTTACCCCTTAACTAAGAAACATGGCAAAAAAAGTGAGCATTTATAAGCCCTTCATCTAAAATTCAAGCACTTTTCAAGCACCTTGAAAAGACAACGTTAAACCCCAAGAATTTCAAGGGTTTCAAGCACCCGTACGAACCCTGCATTCAGTTCAGACGACACGTTTGGTCACAGTCGGTGACATCATCTATGAGAGACGGTGAGCGCCGGACGTCACACTTTTGTTATCTTCATTTTTTTGCAACTTAAGTTGATCTCAAATGCTTGGCGACGACTGGAATGGCTTTTCTCGGAACTGAAAAATAAATCGTGCAAAAGTGGCTCAAGGCAAATAGTCGTCAGAGTACAAAACAAGATTCCGACAGCTTCACTAAAGAAAAAAAAACCAAAAAGAAAAAAGAGCAAATATTGCGATTTTTTTGGGCCGCCGAGGATTGATTGGCGGCGTGCTCGTATTGCTTACTACGTTTCTTTATAGCTCAAAAAAACAAACTGAAATTTTGGGGGAGAGGGGGGGGGAGTTCTTGTGTTCTGCTAGTTAGCCCTTCTGTTAGCACAGCAGTTTGTTGACATACGAGCCAAGTTCTCAAGTACCCGAGCACATTATGAGGAGACACAACCAAGTGGTTTTACTACTTCTATAGAAAACCCGAATGTGTTGTTAAGAGGAAGGAAAAGTATTAGAATCTTTTTAACAACCCAAATTCTCCAGTGCCTTGAGCACATTACAAAGAGGAACAACCAAGTAGTTTTACTACTTTTATAGAAAATAAAAAAACTATTGTCATAAGGAAGATACATTCTTTCTCGCAGTGCTTCAAGCAAATTACAGAGAGGTTAAATAGGCAATACAACAAGTTGTTTTATAACTTCCATAGAAACTATAAAATCTATTGTAATAATGAAGATGAATTATTATAATCTTTTAACAAACCAAGCTCTCCAGTGTCTCGATCACATGACTGAGAGACAAGGAGACACGACCAAGTGGTGCTAAACATGTCTAAAATAGAGTAGCAGTATTGGAGAAAATAGAGCTTTGCTTTCAATCAATTTATACTTAATTTGTTTCCCAATAATAATTAGAATGGATGAGCTGTCCAGTGCCTCACTCACATTACAGGAAAGTAAAGAGGATACACGACCAAATTCTCTTATTACTTCCAGAAAATCAAAACAATTTGTAATGAGGAAGAAAAATTCTTAGAATCTTTCTAACAAGCCAAGCCCTCCAGTGCCCAAGCACAATATAGAAAGATAAAGAGGAGACACAACCAAGTTGTTTTACTATTTCTATGGAAAATAAAAATCTATTGTAATGAGGAAGATAAGTTCTTAGAATCTTTCTATCGATCCAAAGTCTCGAGTGGCTCGAGGGAGCACATTATGGAGAGGTAAAGAGGAAACACAACCAAATTGTGCTACAACTATAGAAAATGAAAACATATTTCAAAGAGGAACAGAAATGCTTAAATTCAATATTATAATGTGGTTAAAAGGGATTCGATATCAAGCATTTTATTATCGATAACTTAACTCTGTTATGGCTCTGATAACTTATAACCTGACAAATATTGTGGATCTCTAGTGAATATCGGTTATTTGTGCGATTTTGCAATAAAAAAATACATTTGACTTGACTTTGAGATAAATATGGTAAAAAATATTTTCCTAGGGAACTGCTCCACTTATTTGCTACACCATTTTCTCTTTGGTTTCGTCCAGTTCTTATTTCGGCTTCCGTTTAAATTGTGTTTCACTAAGAAAACTCGGCCAACACTAAATGCTAACCGCTAGCTGGTTTCACAAAAGAAAAAGAAAAAAAGTGACGTGCTCGTATGTCAAGGCACTGCAATTATTCGACTTTCAAAGTGGCCGCCATTTTGCCACGGGGAGGGGCGTGGTTGCCCTGGTTACAGCCAGCCAATCACAGTGTCGGTGGGAGGACTCAACATGCGGGACATTGCCGGCGGCTGATCTCAGGTCAGTTTTTTTCAAACGACGATTTCGAAATATTGTATTTGTATTCGTTCATATTTATAATTTATACTTAGCAAGTTTTTGTTGAAACACGTGGTTTCAATCACGACTTCCTGCTTGTTATTCTCTTTTTTGCCAGAGGAGGGCACTGTACTCAAAAGGAAACGTTATTAAAATGACTGAAAATTGCAAACGGGTCAAAAATATGACAAAAAAATTATCCACTTTTCCGTATTAGGCCAAACAAATTTCTATTACAGTAGACCCCCAGGATACAGCAACCCCACCTTACGTGTTTTCACTTCACGATGTGTAAAATGATGGGTGCTTTTTGGCACTTTTTCCACACTATACAACATCAGTTACTAGAAAATCCTAAAAAATACAGAAAGAGAAATACTGAAATAAAACACTTAAATTGAATTGTATGAAAAAGTACCGAAAAATACTAATTATGGATCATCACTATAACTACTATAACGTATGAAAAGTAATGGAAAGTACTGGAAAGTATGAATTAATTACCAAACAAGTACTGAAAAGTATGGAAAAAAATTACTGAAAGGTACTGAAAAGTCCTGAAAATAATCAAAATAACAGTACAAAACTACTAAAAAGAATGACACAAATAACAAAAGCTATTAGAAGGACTAGAAAGGAAAAAATAAAAGCACAGTATGGAAAATGAATTATGTGTATTTATACGTGTTATTTAATCATATACATGCTTTAAGCATAAATAGTACTATTTTGCTATCTGATCCTGGGGGTCTACTGTTTTTGCTTGCTATTTAAAGGATAAGGTATGTGATTAGTCGATTCAGTTTTTAAAATTGGAACTGCTCAAAACAGATTTCATAAGATGCCAAACCTCTATTTTGAAGGTTATTACGCACTGGTGCTTGTTGTTTTGACTATTACATTGTTGTTGCTATCGGCCAACCATGTTGTTGTTCTTTGATACCCACACCGTTTAGGGCGGATCTGCTCTTGGTGATGATCTGCTCACAGAGAATTGAGTAAAAAGAAAGGAATCAGGGAAGGACCAATAAAACAAGTTGGACTTTCTTATTTGAAGGCTTTTCTCCTTGTTCTCCTTGCACGTTCAAAATCCATTGATGTCCTCTCACCATATTTTGAGGGTCTACTAGAGTTTAAACCTAGCAAAAGGCTTAACAACACTTGGCATTAACCGTATTTCATCTCATCTCATCTCATTAGCCGTACCGCTTATCCTCATTAGGGTCGCGGGGGGGCTGGAGCCCATCCCAGCCATCTCCAGGCAGTGGGCAGGGGACACCCTGAACTGGTTGCCAGCCAAGTGTATAATACACATCCCTAATTAACCCTTATATCATCCCTATACCAACATTGGTATAGATGACACATGAAAAGGCATTTAACGAAACATTTATCTCATCATCGTACTATTTTTATTTATGGTACCAGAGACAAATGTTTCTTTTGTTGTGTATTTTACGTCCCCTACAAAGTCCAATTCATTATCAAAGAGTGGTTTACCCCGTAGAGCTTTTTCTGGGTTCGATTTCCGTTGCATCCAATGTTTTTGAAATTGTGGTCAGCGAGTTTTTTCAACTGATCTATATTTGCACAAATACTGTAATATACTACTGTAAAATCTTGTGTGACGTTAACCCAAACTTGAGAAATTGTTAAGTTAAAACGTTGTGATGTTTGTTGCAACACGATTGAAGAAGAAAAAATAAACCCCAAAAAATAGTGGGTCCATTTTTCACGTTCTCGTTTCTTCACCGATTTGCATAGTGCATTCTGATTGGCTTAAGAGTTTAACATTGCAGTCGTTAACTTTTTAAATCCCTCGTTTTTCGCAACAATTGAGTTCTAAAAATGTCCCGCGTTAGTCAAAACCAACGAAGTAGGAAACTTTTTTTTTTAATTCATTATTTATGTATTACTCATGAATCAACCCAATTTCCATCTCAACTATGGGTTAAACAAATACTGTGCTTCATGAATGTATTTTCTTTTAATATTACAAATAAGTTATGTACTGTTAAATTTGTTGGTCTGTAGTGGGATGGGCGCAGCCAGGCTGTACTTGGCCATGACACACCACAGGAAATGGTGCCCCAATGACCCTAGTGGTTAAGGGATAAACACTGTCAAATAATAATTTTAAAAAGAATCCCACTGTTGTATTACACGACTTAATACTTTGCCGCCATCATGTAGCCATTTGAAAACTACATTTGACTTTCGGTACAGAAATTGAACATTTTAGAAAAAGCGCCAGGTAGCCACCAGAGAGCGCCAAAGACCCGCATGTGGGTAGGTTTAGCAGGTGGAGAGGTCTATAGAGAGCGCATCTTCCTCTGTTTAGCCAATCAGAACAAGGAACACAATGCACATAAAAATCGGCACAACAGCGAACTAGCCATAATTGAAGCGCAAAGTAGCGAGGTGTCTTTGAAGTATTAAATTAAAATATGTACCATATTTATCTATAATTAATGTGTACTTGTGTATAACACGCACCCGATTTTTTATGGAAAATTGTTATCGAATGTTGTTTTACCTTTTTTCAGCTCAAAGTAAGCACTGCATGTCACGAACATTGTGTTGGAAAATTCGAATAATACATTACTATTATGTTTTGGCTGAACTTTTTCCCACAATGCTCCATAACAACATTGTACAACGTGGTAAAAATAGTATGACGATGAGATAAATCTAAAGCCTTTTCCTATATGATCTATAACCCTAGTGATCTAGATTGATTTCCAGAAACTGACCTGAGACCCGCCCTCGAAATTCTCTGGTCAGGAGACGCGGAAGGCAAAAAGTGCAAAAGTGGTCGTCTTTCAACTCGTCAGTAGAAAAAGTCAGTGGCTAACCGAACACAAAAGATGACTTCGTAGAAAGATATCCCACCATGGATGTTGTCGAAATGTGGTCGGGGTGTATTTACAGCATTTGGTGTGCTTGTGCGGCCACCTGGTCGGGCCCCTCAGCTGCGGCCCTCCTCGGCCGATCGCTGGTCGGACTTGAGTTTGACAAACTCTTTAGCCACATCGTCGTTGTTTCGCTGCGACAGGATTCGTAAAACGGTCAAGCCCGTCTCGTCCATGTTAACGCGACGTCCTAGCGGCAACCAGCAGGTGGCGCCACCGTTGCCCGCCACGTCCTTCACTTGCAGCACCGCCATGCCAACTGTGCGGTCCTCGCGGGCAAAGCAGTAGTCCTTTACGCACACTTGCAGCTCGTAGCTCTCGGGGCCAACCTCCGTGCCCAGTGAGCTGAAAAAACAAAAACTGATGATTTTTTTGAATCCAAGTTTCACAAAACCAGTTTTGATTTAAAATAGAAAAGAAGAAAAAAAAAAATATAGTCTATACATTGGAAGATTTTGGCTGGCCACCAGAGTATAATTGGTCCCTCCAGAGTCTCATAAACTTCTGTAATTAAAGCACGCACTCCAGTGTTTGTTCTTACCTGTCTGCACCATGATTAGACGGCTGGCTAAAATGCATAACTGTCAACCTGTACGTTTTTGCTGTACAAAGTACATTTATTATGCATTTTAAGACGTGTAGGACGTACAAGAAAATCTGTACGGAAAAACGCGAATTTGTCAATTATGGGTACCATCCGTTATACACTAACTATCACGTAACGGCAAATCAATCAAGTCAAAAGAGTTTGCCGCGGTAGCCTCTATCTCGGTAACTTTTTTTTCCCATTGCAAACAAAGCGAGCAGTTTGATGCTACTGTGCGCATGCGTCTGCCGCCTCGGATTTCATGTGGTAGTTGCTTAGTGAAAGAAAGTCCGTCTCTTTTTAGAGAAACGGCTTTTTTTGGCTCAACTCATTAAAGAGAGCTCACTTGCTTTGATGCATTATATTACGAATTATTATGTTGTATAAATAAGTTAAGAAAAAAAGGAAGTATAAAAGGAGAAAATGAAAAAAAGACAGGGTTGTGGTTATCCCTTTAATCAGTATATTACCAACAATAATTTAATGCAAAAAATGAATTAATAATTTGAATAAGAAAATGTATTATTCTACTTAATTATATTTGCATGTATTTTTTCCTTCTATGGTGAACGTCCAAGCTACTTAATTTTTGAACCTATTTTATAATAAACCTCATTCATGTTGAGCAACTCAGTATCTCAACACAAAATGTTAATTAACAATATATATGATATAACGAAACACATGTACAATATAACATGCTAAACTTCATAAATAAACACGTTTGAAAAAAATATATGGTGTAAGATTATTTTGTATTTTGTAAGGGAAAATACGACATTTTGTAAGGGAATGGAGCCACGGAGGTTGACAGGTATGAAAATGTGACATCGTTGAGCGTCGCATTTTCTCCAAGTCGGACAGCCCTTCTCTCTCTCACCCAAAGCCCTATGCAACAAGTTTTGCCTGGTTTGTGACTGACAGGCACACTATAAGCAACTCTTTCTTTATCTGGCCGACTGCTGCAACCTGTCTGCCAGACAGAAGAGGGCAACATTTTTTGCCCACCCCTACTAGAAGCAAACAGGAAGCACAGCACGGTGTAAACTTTTTTTTCAACGACAGGAAGTGCTCTGCTAGAAATAAACACAAACACGTGAAAAAGATTCACCCTACAAAGAGCAACAACTTAAATATGTTACTAGTCTTGAACTTTGTTTTGAAACAGTTGTAATAAGAAATATTTATATCATTTTTTAATTTCTATTGATTTTGTATACTGTTATAATTATTATTAGTATAACTTATGTGACTATCATTGTGAATATCATTATTATTAGTAGTATTATTGGTATCCAAATAATGTTAGTGAGCAGCCTTATACAGTCAATAGATGGGGTGAGCTAATAATTAAGCTTGTTATGAATATAACTATTATCGAGACTATCATTTTTGTTGTTGGTACTGTTATTATTGTCATCAATTATATGACTATTCTTATTGTCATTGTTTTTATATTGCTGTCACAAATTATACAAATTCATTACAATCTAGATCTATATTTATAAACAAACCAATGAGGTGAATAAATATGTTAGTGATGATGGTAAAAAAATTAAACAAAAACTAAATAAATGGAGATACAATCACATAGAGACACAAAACAGACATTAATGCACATTTCTTAGTTAGGCCAGAATAAACCCAATTTCCATCTCAAAAGTGGGAGTTTTGATGCTGGAGGTATATGGCTCAAGACTTAAAAATATGGTCATAAAAAAATGAAGAATCTCCTGACACAAATTGATTTCCTAGCAAAAAAAGGCATTCAAAAATTGATTTTAAAGCAAATCCACTTGTTTTAATCCATATCTTATCATTTAGAGGGTTCATGTCTTGGGATGATGACATTAATAACAACCAAAATGGGTTAATTTGCGTCTTAAAAAGGGGCCCTGATAGATCATTAGCTGAGGCATTGGCACCATATGCAAACCATCTCATTAATACTCACTACTGGAAGCTTTCGTTGAATTTGGGCGACCAGGAATTGTTTTTGGACTTTGTGGCGAACTTCCTCTTCTTGTCGCTCAGGTGAGGGCCGATGATGTAGACCTCCACGAAGGGACGGAAACCTTGAGCTCTCCATTTCAGATCATTGGCGGCAACCACTGGACAGGACGGCAAATGTACTCGTCATGTGAGGTTACTGTATTTATTCATGTATACTGTACATTTTTTCATACCCAAAATAGTCGACACAGTTCCCTTAGGATTTTTCCATTCAGATTTAAGACTTTCTTAAAAACATTTATGTGTTCCTTAATGCTCCGTTAGTTAATTAGGATATAAAATGGAAGAAAATGTGTTGGCCTGGAGAGGGACGGGCGCCACCAGGCTGTACTTGCCCAAGGCACAATACAAGAAATGGTGCCCCTACGACACTAGTGGTTAAGAGACACGCCCACCCAAACACATATATTATAAACAGGGTACCTTTGATGCTGATCTTGTGCTCGCCATTGGGCTGAGGTAGAATATTTACGTGCATGACCACCTCGCCCACCGCGTCCACGCCCGATGCTGCAAAACACAGAAATTTTGAAGAGGTGTGCACGGTAGGAAAATACGAGCAGGCAGCAGCACATACGTTTCTCTGGCGGTGTGTCTTCATTAGCCGTGAAGCGGATCCCTTTGCCTCCGTGGACTGAAAGGACGCAGCGGAAAAAGACGTTAGGTCCACAACAAATGACATTTTGTGTGTTTCCAGTGGATAATATGCAGTGGCGTGATGTGAATTTGACACGAAGGCCTTTAGTGATGTGCTGTTGGCGAACAAACTCACTCTTGGACAGGACCCGGTTGATTTTTTTTTTTTTTTTTTTTTTTTTTTTATAAATGCATAGTTTATAAACACTACAAGAGATATATAATAAGGAAAACCCTAATAATCCCTGAATCATAATCTGATTGCAAACCTCCTAAAAGCACTACAAGGACAAGATAGCTTGGAAAAAACCTCATTCGGGCTTCTGTAGTAAGATGGCCACCAAACATGACTGCTTCTTCGAGTTGCGCAATAATGATTTGAAGGAAGCAGAATAAAAATGGGCAGCACGGCGGCGCAGTGGTTAGCGCTTGTGCGGCACAGTTCATGTCATGGGAACCTGTCGTGGGTTCAAATCCAGCTCCAGACTTTCTGTGCGGAGTTTGTATGTTCTCCCCGTGCTTGCGTGGGTTTCCTCCGGGCACTCCGGTTTCCTCCCACATTCCAAAGACATGCATTTCAGGTGAATTGGCCGGTCCAAATTGTCCCTAGGTGTGAATGAGCGAATGAGTTGTCTGTCCCTGTGTGCCCTGCGATTGGCTGGCAACCAGTTCAGGGTGTCCCCTGCCCACTGCCCGATGATTGCTGGGATGGGCTCCAGCCCCCCGCGACCCTACTGAGGATAAGCGGTACGGCTAATGAGATGAGATGAGAATAAAAATGTGTTACCCTGAGTGTGCTGGGAGAGCACAAACTTTCTGATGAGTTTGTCGGTGGCTTGTGTGTAAAGAGACAAAGCATAACGTAGGGACGCCAAATCCGGACTTTTCTCCAGGAAGGTTTTCTTCAGGCCGACGCCGCCCGCGTGGAAATATTGCTGCAATTCAGAGACGCGCGTTCATCAGCAAACGAAGTTATTTCCATTTTGGCAGATCGTACCTTAATAGTGTCGAGCGCTAACTCGATGACGGCGCACTGTTTGGGGGTTAGTGCCTTGGCCTCCTCTCGGCCCATGTGCTCCTGCGAGAAGTATGGGTTAAAAGGGTTTCTGCAATTCAACCCTCCCACTATTAAATTGATTACCAGTCATGTTAGTCTTGCACTTGTGAACAGACATAGTTCAGTAGCTCATTTGTGTACAGAATATTGTGTAATAAAAACTTAAACAAAACTGCCTATCTCTAGCTCACAGGAAGAAAAGTTGTTCCTCTTCAAGCTCGTCTTTTTTTGTTTACCTTGAGCTTGGACAGTTGGCCCAGTTCCTTAGCAGCGTTGAAAATCTTCTCAGTGCCCTAAATGCACAACAGAAATAAATAAGAAGTGAAAAAAAAAACAACATATGAAGTATCGTGGATACAGCATGGAGTATAAACATGGTTGCTTTTTATTTCATTTATTATTATTTTCATTGAAAAAAATTGCATTGTTACTCTGTTGTCATTACCTGTTTTTATTTATATTTAAATTGAAAAAAATAACAGGTTCAAATGTTTGAAAACTACAAATATATGATCTGCCTTTGCTAGATCGGATTATTTTGCTCATTTTAGGTATTTATTTTATTACCTTAGTGATATTATTGATATTATTTAATGTTTATTATTTTACTGTAAAAACAAGCTAAACTGTTGTAAATTTTTAAAAAACAGATCTACTAATAGCATACGAGATCATTGATGAATAATAATAGTAATTTGTATTTATTATATAATTCTATCATCTTTCTATTATGAATTTAATTTATTTTGACAAAAAGTTACAAAAGTAGTCAAATTAACAAAATAAAAAAATAATTCTTAATTTTTTTTTCAAATGTAATTTATTTTATATTTATAATTAGGTTATACATGCTCTGTGTCTATCATATTGGATAATTTTGCTCATTTTTGGTATTATTCTTATTATTTGTAGAAACATATTTTTATAAATATTACTGTTATTATTTTTTAAATGTATTAGGATTTTTTGCTAAAATGTAGTAAAATAAATACTAAGTAATTGAAATGAGCAAAATGATCTTCCAGTGGGAGCCAGAGTTCTTGTTTTGCAGTGTATACAATAGGGGCAGGGAACATATGGCTTGCGAGTACAAATAACTCGTGGATAAAATGATATTTGTGCTAATTGCCTCTGAAAAATTCCAATTCTGATTAGCCTAAAGTTGAAATTGGTGCATGCATGGCCAGAGCAACGCTGATGTTACATCTGTTCGGTCCAGTATATAAAGGGCACAGCGAACAGGTTACAGTCAAGGTGTCACACTAACAGACCCTGTTTTGGCTGTACATAGCTAAAAACATTATGGATGTTCATTAAATAATGTATGATCACTGTTGAGACAGTTTTTCACCAAAACCCATAGAATAAACTAATTACCCCAACATGCTAGCTAAGCACACTGAACAATTTGATTGGGTGAGCAGTAGGGGTGGGCTGATCTATGCACTCGCTCCCCTCTCTCTCACACACGGCCACTTTACTGAAGGGAAACGCATACATGAACTTTTCGTTTGCAGTTTTTGGTGACATTTTTACAAAAGACCCTGCTTGCACCTTGTTCTTAAAACCATTATTTATGGGAGAAAAATGAAGGTCAAAATGAGCCTCAATGATCCTAAATGTGGGACTTAAACAAATTTAAAGTGGTATATTTGTTGATATGGGACAAAGGCTCTGGTATTATCATTATTTCATAAATTCAAATCAAATCATTTAATGTCACACAGAGAAATAAAATGCGCAGGAAACAAATGCTTTTTTCAGGAAGCAGGTTTGGCAGTGTTGCTGAAATTTGTCTTTAAATATATGGTATGGCTCTCTCAAAATAAAATAAATAAATAAACATACTTTTCTGTTACGGCTCAAAAGGGTTCGACCCCTGGTATATAAGAATCACCTGAAGATCATTAGCAACAGCTAAAATAAAAGCTCCTCACTCTAAGCATGAACATTTGATTGACTTCAATGAAATGTATTATTCAAAAAAAGAACCAAGGAAAGCGTCTCACATACCGTCTGATCAGTGAGCGTGGGGAGCACGATGGTTTTCTCCATGGTGTTCATCACTAGTTTCCACAGCTCCTTCAAAACTCTCTTCAGGACCGTTTTTTCGCAGATTTTGGCAAACAGAGACAGGCTGAAGCAAGGAAACCCGCTAAAGTTAGCATCAAAGATGTCATAAAACACAAGTACGAACTGACTTGCTGTCCAGGAAGTCCATGATTGGCTGCAGGACGTTGTCGGCTTCCTGAACCACGCTGCCATTGGCAGGCACCGTCTGACCTTTGACTTGGGCAAGGATGTCCCCCATCTGACGGACGTTGTCCTCGATTTGGGGCTGAAAACTAGGCGGGGGGACAAAAAGAATAATGATTGAAATTGACTGGCGGCTGCTGCCTTTTGTTATGAGACAGTGACAAAATAATTCATCCATCTATTATCTGCACTGCTTGTGCTCAGTTGCGGGGGTGCTGGAGCCCATCCTAGCTATCTTCGGGCAGTGGGCAGGGGACACCCTGAACTGGTTGCCAGAATAAGATTTTTTCTTTTTGCGGCCTTATATCTACTATAGCACATCAAAAATAAATTCTTTTGAGTGCCCCAAAATATTTAAAAGTAGCGATCATGAATAAGTTTATTGTACAAATTTGGTATGAACACAATATTTGTAACAATCCATGGATTTAGTTGTTAAAATGTAAATAGTGATGGACAACTGAAGCTTATAAAGCACTTGATATCGATTGATTCCTCTAGATCACGCACATTGTTTAATGATGCACAAGAAATTGATTGAACTAGCTTTCGGATTTAAACCAAGAGCACCATCTAGAGGAGTAAACAGTAACATTGCTCGTTTCTTTTTAAATGCTTGTAGTTTTCATTGAAAATGGATGTTTTGTAATTTGCTATACAGTGTGGTAGTAAACAAAGGAAGAATTGTGGTATTTGGACTAAGACTTTTTTAAAAAGTAAACTTGTATCTTGTTTATGAGTAAAAACGAGTGACCAACCTGACAGCAAAGATGCGGCTAAGGTCGTCCATGACGCTGTTAAGCTTATTCTGCAACTCTTTGAGGAAGTCGCTCGCCTCCACGTTGAGCTGCAACAAAGTCGTTCAGGTGAGTAGAGCGCCCCCATCGTCCCGTTGATATAAATGGAGACTGCTACTCACGTTTTTCCCTCCCATCGCTTCAAACATCTTCTCCAACTGAACTCGTAGCTGCTGGATATTGTTGATGATGATGCATGGCTGCAGATGGAGGAAAATGTCATTCATTAAAAAATTGTAGCGTGAAAAATAAAAATAGTTCTGCCCTTTACAGGCTCACTCGAAAAAGGACAATGAATCGCTTTGTTGTCCTTTATCCATTTAATGTATCCAAACTAGAATATGTCATGTTTAACTATGTGCACGCAGGGTGACATGACCGACATTTGTTTTGAGAAATTTAGCAGAGTAACTATAAGTCTTCCCTTTTGCAAATGTTAATAATGTTAATCTTTTTGTTTACTCTCAACTCAGTTCTCCAAGATGGGTGAAGTTTTTTGAACCATTCTTCTTCTGTTAAAGAAATAGCCCAAGAATGTCAATACATGATTGGGAGAGCCCAATGGCTGGTAAGATGCTATGGGCATTGCTAAAGGGGGGATCGGTTCCACTCACAGACGGGAGGAAAATATAGTCTTACCAACCACATGTGTTCAGTCTGCTTTTGTCTTCTTGTCGTAACCAGTAAAACTCACCTCAGCTCCTAAATATTTTTGCTTTGTTTTTCCGAGAAGTGTGTACCAGTTACAAGTTATTCACGTCTCCCCCTTCCTTAACACCTGATTCAACCAATTATTTTCAGGCTCATACAAAACTGGATAAGGTGACAATTGGCACCAGCCGTGTTGGAGGCGAGAGACATATAAACTAAGTTTCTCTCCGGGATGGAAATTGTCTTTTTGTTATTTAAAGCATCTGTTCAACACTTACCACCTTCTCCTTCTTCACATGATTTGGAAATTCCTTCGCTATGATGTCAGCATAAGACAGCAGGACATTGCCGATTGTCTGAGAAAAAAAATCAGGGATTTTAGTTTTTTTTTTAAGTGACAGTGTGTAATAATTCACCACTAAAAGTCGTAGCTTCGAATGGAGCGGAATGATTCATTGAAAGAAAACATTATAAAGAAGTACGAAGGATACAAAATGGAAGCTGCTGTAATCCCTGCCTGCAACAAAATACCGAAGCAAGCTAGATACACCCCTAGTGGGTGGAGAGAGACAATATTTGGAGCTGGTAAGAGATGGTGAGATCGTATAATGGCTAGGGAAGCTAATAAAAGAGGCAGTAAAATATTGAATTTGTCAATGATCGTGACACTTAATCAACAAACTCAGCGACTTGGGAGACTTGAGAAGGAAACCAAGGGCAAAAAAAGCTGAAATTTCCTAATTCACAAGATTGTATGACATTCACTCGCATTAGCAACTTTTAAAAATGAGTGACACTGAAGGAGAAAGCAGAATCAGCTAACAACAACAATAGTGGCCATAGCTCACAATGACAAAGGCGGCTAGCCGCAACCTACAGCCAGATGGCCAACATCAGTGACTAGATAAGGAAAAAATGGAATAAAAAAGTGGATGACCCTGATTGGCACGGCTGCGTGACCGTCACATGCAGGGCTCTGGGAAATGAATTACACTAAAGGACAAAGCAGAACCAGTTAACAATAAAGAATAGCCTTAGTCTGCAGTCAAGAGGCTAACATGGTTGGCTAGATAAAGAAACAGAGAAAGGAAAATGCCCAGATAAAGGGAGTAAACTTAGTTGTGTGAATTAAGTAGCCCTTAAGTGCTAAAACCAGCACCAGGACAAGCTTGGCAAACTCTTCTTTCAGGCTTTGTAAGTCACAAGATGTCTGCCAAACGTGACAACTTCCTGTTGCACAATATAATCCTAAAAAACAAATTTTAAATTTTCAATGTATTTTCTTCTATGTTTTAACTGTAATTGTGTGTTTTTAACCTGTCTCTTTGCCATCTCTGTAAAGCACTTTGAATTGCCTTGCGTATGAATTGTGTTATACAAATAAACTTGCCCTGCCTTGCCTAAACGTCTGAACCTAAAATCATGTTTATGAGATATACTGCATGTGTTTTTGGTTCTCATTTGAATCAATAACGTTTTATTGAAATGAACAAAGCGTTTATACACCAGAAGTTGTCACTACATAACACACACTGAGGCCTTAAACAACAACAAAATGCCATGTTCTACAAGACGACAGTGAAGGTCACCTTGGCAAATCTTTTCATGTAGTTGCCAACAATCTGAGGATCTGGACACTCCAGTTTGCGGATGATCTCGAAGCTCTGGTTGAGCTGAGAGAAAACGTCCACCACCGAGCAGGAGAACAAAGCATGTTCTGAAGTCACTTGGAACTGCACAATGAAAAAAGAAGGAGCAGTTAACTTGATGGACAGCATTGCTTTTTCAGCTGACACAGCAATAATAAGCTGCCTCAGATGATAATAATCAGAACTAAAGAATTCCCGACATGAAAACTTGTTCATCTGCTTCCAAATTTCTTTTTTTTCATTTCTGTGGTGTGACTCGTAACACCAAATAGAGGGGTTTGATTATGTATGAAAGCCCAACAGTACCAAATAGCATTAAATAACAAATATTTATTTTAAATAAAATATGTTACGCTAAATCAAAGGCACATGTATATTTAATCCTAAACACATATATTACACAAGGTAGTATTTACTATATACTATTTTGTTATATATCTTTTAAAAAATCTGGTTTATTGTGGGTTTAGAACTAATAACCACAGGTTTTTGTCCGCCAGCTATAATGTATAATTTCATGACTATGTTGATATTATGTTAGTAAGCTATTACGATATTATAATTCTTAGAAGAGTTAAAATAGGATGAAAATGGTAAGGAATCAATTTTTTTTTTTAAATCACAATTACCCGTCACTGTTGAGCTATTCTTAGGACCCTTCTGCAGGCTAGTTAGGTGTTTTTGCGGCCCTGTTACTCACAAGCTCTAACTCGTGACCTCTGATTTTGAAAATTTGTAGATGAGAAGTGATTCAAAAATAAAACCGCTTACGCCGTCTTTTTTGTCCCTTTCCAGAGCACCGTGAAGAAAATCTCTGGATACTTCCTCGTTTTCGTCCAGCCACATGATGACAAATGGCTCGAACCATCTGCAGCAGAAAGAAAAATAGACATGATTTGTTGCCTTGAGCTCGCTGGATAAAGATACCCACGCTGGATATTCAGGAACATGTTTCTGGAAGGTGGGAAGCTCCTTGCAGTACTCGTTGTAAAGCCACTTGACCTTGAAGTGCAAGTTCATGTAATCTGCACTTTTACATAGACGGTGTTTTTCGTGTTCTAAATAGGGGGGTAGAGGGTGGAATCAGGTTTTCTTTTCAAATAAATAAATGTGGTTCTGGTTCAAGTGGTTCTGACCTTCCATGGCATATTTCATGTCTTGGGCAAACATATTCCACATCACCTCAGCACTGATCTTGCCCACATTGAGTTCTTGTGGAAACCTACAAGAAGCAATATTAAATCAGAAAATGTATTTTTTCTTTTTGTATTTGTAATACACCACCAAATGTACTGCACAGAAATCTAAAAAATAAGAAATAGTGCATTTTCAATTTGGCTGACAGAAAGAAAACTGAAAAAGGCTTCCCAAAAAAACATATTGTGATGACATCAGGTCTAAAGTGAGGCGAGCTGTGTGAAGCTGGCTTTTACCCAGGGCATAATTTGTGCACAACATGGCTGCTTTTTTTCCCTTTTTGCCCACGAAAGAAGGAGGAAGTCAAAACAGGAGCTACCATTTTCTAAAAAGTTGATGTGTCCCTCTGCTGCCATTTTTTTAGTTAGCTGCTAGCTGGACTTTTGGTTAACGTTTACATGCTAACACTACAGACCCAACCACAATAGATGCGGCGTAATTTTCATTTTATTGTGTTTTCTTTCTGCCACTATTTCCAACATTTTCCCCCACTACACATTAACAACCAATTCTTACCAAATTCAAACTTTCATATGTTCACATGTTAACTGTGTGAGTAACATCTTTACGATGCTTGTCTTCTATTGGGTGACGTTGCATAAAATACTGATCTGCTATTGGTTTGCGTCACAGCATCATTAAAATGCTGATGTACTATTGGCTGAACTCCCTCCAACAATGCCTCGGTCTCTCTTCCTTCAGTTCAGAATCATGTATAACAAACATTAATTTGTTTAGCTATGGGTTGCAAAACTTGCAGTGATGCTAAAGGAAGAAGAAAGAAATACACCATGAAGACTAAGCTTGTGATTATCAAGCAAGACAAAGAAGGTACACGCATCTTTACCTTTGCAAAAGAATATGGCTGTAACCAAAAAACAATCTGGACTCTTATTAAAAATAAGGAAGACACAAATCTTCATTTAATTTCTTCCCCGAGCCATCACCACCCTAAACAAGCACACTAGGCTGTTAAAAAAGACATAAATATCTTGCCTGTATAAGGAAAAATGCATATTCCTATTTAATTTCTGTACTCATAACTTGGAAATACGATCCAGCTAATGCGAGTGGACTATTTCCCGATTTCCCTGTAAAAATGACCTATTCTAATATCCCTTTCTTAACTTATTTTTTCTTTAAAATATATTATATGTTCATCCTGGAGTGCCACATGTAATCTCATTGTAGTTAACATTCACTAAGTTGTCATCAATCACAATATCGAAGATTTTAATTTTATTTCCCTAGTTCCGAACATTTAAAAAAATGTAAAAATGTGAAAAAAGACTCACTGATTAAGGCAAGGAGTGTAGGAATTCTTATCCTCCTCTATAATGGACACAATGAGTGTGATAAGTTTGGACCAGAAGTCCAGATTCTTCACACTTGGACCTTGCTCATCTGGAGGAACTGCCTTAGACTGTGGGACAGGAAGGGCCCAATTAAGCCCTCTTTTGTCTCAGGATATAATTAATAGTGCGACTTACAGGGTCCGTCTGATATTCCCGATTGTAGAGATCGTGACAGTTGTTGAAGATGTATTCGTAGGTGGAATTGAGACAGGCTTTGACGCAGTCCTTCACCACTTGGCTGGCTCTGGGAGGACTTTGCAGTTCCTGGACCTTAAGAGTAAGACAAAAACAGGACGCTTCTTTTAAAAATACTTTCTGTTTGGACAGGGTAATTGAAGCAAATTTTCACGTGGACCCTCGTGCAGATTGACTTAAAATTAAAATTATTATTTTTTTCTTACTACGGTAGACACCCAGAATACTGCTAACTGACCTTATAATGTTTCCACTTTACGGTGTTGAATAAGATGTTTTGTCGGCCCCTCTTTATAGCATTTTCCCCACTATACCAAATAAACAAAAAAATAATTTCGCAGGACCAAACATCTTTCAAAGTTCGCATAGTTCACGCGTATGGAGAGTTATATCTCTCCGATGCCCGTCTGCTATTGTTCGACGTCATATAAAATACTGCTTTGTTATTGGTTTGTGTCACTGAGTCACGAAAATGCTGGTATTCTATTGGCTGAACTCCCTTCAAAAAGGCCCTTTTCTCTCTTCATTAAATTCAGATTCTTGCGTAACAAACTTAAATTATTCAACTTTGTGTTCCAAGACTTGCAGTGATGCTAAAGGCAAGAAGATGATACCAATGGAAAAAAAAGTGAGATAATCAAGAAATCTGGCTCACAAATGGCTGCCTTCAATAAGTTGCACCGCTGTAAGGTAAAGGATGATTGGGACTATCATTAAAAATAAGGAGGTGGTTAAAGTAAGAAAATCTTGTAAGGGCATGACAATCCCTGCAAGTTTTAAAATCAATTTCACTTTTTCTTCATATTTTGATTCCTTCCCACCTTCATCCTGAAGAACGTGATGCTGGTAAGTAGATCCACAGTAGACTTCAGATCTTGAAGTCTTTCCGGACTGCTGGCGGGAAAATTATTCTGAAAGTAGAATGATAAAAAAAAATGTTGGAAATGGCAAGAGAAACCACCCAAAAATCATTGAGACATTGGGCAAATCATCTCCACTTATTCAATTATCCCTAGAAAAAAATCCTAAATCTAATTACCGTAAATTCCGGACTATAGAGTGCACCTGATTATAAGCCGCACCCACCACATTTGGGAGGAAAACCGATTTTGTACATACACAAGCCGCACCTGTATATTAGCCGCATGCGCCAACATTGAAAAAACGCAATTCAAACACGAAATTAACCAATACCCGATTAAGTCCAAAAAAACACAGCCAGCAAATTGAACGGAAAATGATAGCGGTACTTAAGACTTAATGCAGACCTGCAGAGTCCAGGTGCCGTTGAAAGTAATCCAAGGAAAAAAAAGTGTATATTTCCAAAGGGTTGGAAAAATATATATCCACTATTGTTGGCCGCGTCCACAAACACGTCTCACCTTTACTCCACTTCCCGTCAGCCCGCGTTTGCCCTGCCCCTTCTTTCTCATTTGCTCGTACAAAACATATCAGAATAAGTTTCTAAAATAAATACATTACAAAAATATACAGTTGCAAATACATATTATACATGGTTACACATATTTACAAAGAAAGACGGTACACCGAGAGAGTTTTCAAAGCTTTAATAATAACATTATAACTTTCATCCCAAACCGTGCCTCTGAAGGGTAGCAAAACACTACTAGGAACACGCTCTCAACACAGTAAACAGCTCTGTTAAAAAATAATACCGTACTTGAAATAAGCACGGTAAACCGTCCTGGTCTTCCTCCTTATAACCGACGTCATCAAAGTAGTCTTCCTTCAGTATGGGAAAGAATCTTTGTCATATAGACGTCGTCCCACGCTCCCTTATTAAAAAACACGCTAGCATCACGCTCGCAAAGTAAAGTTTCCTTCTATATCGGACTGCTCAATTGCGTTTAACTTGAAAGTTGCAACATGTGCCCATTTTTTTGCAATTTGCTTGATGAGGATATGTCTACGCTAATTTAATTTGTGCACAAGCTAAGAAGTTGCAGTCTAAATCTTACCTTTTGTACTCGAACACCGCTGACGGCCGTTAGAAAAATTACATAAATTGGCCGCATCACTGAATAAGCCGCAGGGTTGAAAGTTTGGGAAAAAAGTAGCGGCCTATAGTCCGGAATTTACGGTAAATAGTTACATTCGAAAAGCTCAATTGTTACCTAGTATTTAGAATCTCTACAAACCGTATAAAATTATAGGAAATTCATTTTAGAGATAGATGGATAAAGAGATAGAGACAGAGAGATGAACTAATAGCTGGATGTATATATAAGTAGAGAGATGGATGGATGGAGAAAAGGAGAGTGAGAGATAGAGAAATTACGAGGTAGATAGAGATTGATGGAGAGAGGGATGAAGAAGATAGAGAGAAAGCGAGAGAGATGAGAGATAGGTAGCGAGATAAGAGACATAGTTTAGAGAAATGGATAGATATAGAGCTAGCGGGTGATATAGACAGAGCTATACAAAGTGAGAGAGAGCGAGTCATAGAGAAGGATGGAGAAATAGAGCTATATTGATGGATAGATAGAGATAGTTAAAAGGGGATATGGAGAGATAGATATAATGGATAGATAAAATGCAAGGAAGATAGCTAAAAAAAAATCACATTGAACTAACTCAGTAAAAGGGGAATGTGATAAAACAAATATATAAAATTGAAAGTAGAAACGAATGACAAATCTTGAATGTATAGTTGACCGTTATTTTATGAATGTATGATTATACGTATCCCTGCTCAGATTTATGCTCTATTCAAACCCATTGTGAACGAAACAGCTATGCTTTTGATGCTGACCTTAAATAGATAATACTCCAACTATCGTAGTAAAACAGAAACTACTATCAAAAAGTCACTAGCATTCAATTGATACTGAACTTAATCCGTACCCGATACATGGAGAGGTCAATCCTCAAGGAGTTGTGTAGCTGATCGAGCAATTTGACGAACCTCTCCTTCTAACAAAACAAGATAGGTCAGATGGTTGCTCCTCATTCAGATGATGTTTGCAGAAGTAGGCGGGCTATATTTTATTTGTCTTGCAAAAGCCCTGAAGGGCATTTTAGGCAAGAACTGGGAAATCCAGTAGCAGAATTTGAATTTTGACCCCAAGAAAACTGACTTACGCCAAAGTTGGATGCGGCAAATCTATCGGAGGCAGAAACATTGTTAGAGGACTGCGTAGTGTGAGCATAGTAAGCGTTGATGTTGGCTAGTAGGGTGCTCATGACAGCCGGAACACCGGGGCACATGTATTTGGATGACAGGCAGGCAAAATGGCTGGAAAAAACAACAAAAGTATTTTGTGTAAGGGGTTTTGCGTCAGCAATCAATTATTTGAATTAGCTGAGAGTCAAGGCTCCTACTGACGTCATGGCCTGGTAGATGGACTCCACGCCGTAACGCATGGCAAACTCGTCAACAATCTCCTGTGCGGTCTCCTCAAAATACACTTTCCAAGCATCGTCTCCTTTTGCATCGGGAATTTTCACCACGCCGCCATTTTGTTCCTCGGTCGTGTATTGGAAGAGATGCTAAACAGAGACACACACAAAAAAAAGGTTTATACTACATGTTGGAGGTGCAAGTGGAGATATGGATTTAAAAAAAACAGAAGTAAGATTTAAGACAACGACAGAAAATCGAAGACGTTATTAAATACATAAAGACTGAAGACAGAAATAATGAAATGACAGAAAGCCAAAAAAAGACAGACAAAAGACAGTAAAAAACAAAAAGAAAGAAACAAAGACAAAAAGGTATAAGGAGAAATACAAAAAAAACAAAAGGTAAAGACAGAAGGCCAGATAAAAAGTCAAAGAACAACCGAAATACTAAAAAAAGACGGAAAGACAATGTAAAAGCAGACAAGGTGTACACAATGTGAGACAAAGAAAGGGTATAGGAATACAAAAAAAATAAAGACAAGATTGAAAGAAAGAAATACAAGAACAAATAAAAACAGAGAGAGAGAAAGGAAAAGAAACACAAAAAACAAAAGAAATACGAAGACAGAATGACAAACAACAGAAAGAAAAGCAGGGAAAGTAAAGAAAGACAGACAAAAAGAAAAATAAAGAATGATTAAGAAAGATAAAGACAAAGACAGACAGGTCGGGAAATGTGAATTTCCCTTCGGGGATGAACAAAGTATCTATCTATCTATCTATCTATCTATCTATATACAGAAGGGAAGAAGGCCAAAAGAAAAGATGAAAGATAGTAAGGCAGAAAGACAGACAAAAAGATAGACAGGAAGACAAGTCAAAAGATGAAAAGAAAATGAAAGAGAAATACAGAGAAAAAGAGACTACATAATAGCAAGAAAGAAAAGAAGACAGAAAGACAAAGAAAGATAGAACAATAGAAACATGGCAAACCAAATAATATCGAAATAAATTTCGAAAGACAGAAGGACTAATCAAAAGAGAAGACACAAAAGCAGAAAAGACAGATGGACAAACAATCCTGACCTCATGAAGACACGTGTACTGGACATGATAAGGCGCCACTGTCTCCTCTCCTTTAATCTCCACGCTTATATGCATGCGGATGGCTCCTGACACGGCCGATTTGTCCGTCCTTTTGTCTGTGGGACGCCAGCAAGGACAACATTGTCACTTTTGTTCCCCACATCTTATAAGTACATTATACTGACCGAGGTTATACCAAACATCCATCTCCCCGCTCAGTGTGCGGACCTCGATGATGGTCTGTCCCAGGAAGTCGTCGCTCTCACGCTTGAACCTCTGCTTGACACGAGACTTGATGTCGTCGTCCTCGTCCCACACTCGAACCTTGATACGATCCGAAGAGTTGTGGCACTCGCTGGACAAGACAAGGACATGGTTACACAAGAGATAAAAACCTGTTGAAAAGTAAGGAGAAATAATCCTGAAGTATGTTGAAATAAATGTATAATACCTAAAGATATATGCCACATAAGTAAATTAATACATAAATAAATCTCGTCATTCCTAAATATAACAAAAAGGCAATTTATTTATGCATTTATTTATTTTGTCATTATTTTCTCCTTTGTTTATTTATGTATTTATTTTGTCATGAATTAATTTTGTATTTTCTCATGTATTTTTTTTTTTTTTTTCTGTATATTATATTGCGTATTTTGTCATGAACTTATCGTGTACTTTGTCATGTTCTTTGTAGTATTTTTTTGTTGTATTGGCCAAGCATTTTGATGTGTATTTTTTCGTTTATTTCATTATTTATTTCGTTATGTATTTTGTAATTCATTTTGTTGTTTAGTCATTTAATCTGTCATGATTTTTGTTGTGTATTTTGTTATTTGTCATTATTTCGTCATGTTCTTATCGTGTGTTTCTTCATGTATCATGTGTTTTGTCATCTTTATCTTGAACTTTTTCATGTATTTGTTTCGTTGTGTATTCCTTATTGTGTTTTGTCATGTATATTGCGTATTTCGTCATTTTTTTAGTTGTTTATTTTGTCGTGCTTTTCATCTTGTAGTTTGGCTTTTTCTTCATCATTTTTTATCAGGATTTTCTTTGTGTATTTTGCCATTGGTTGTGTATTTTGTTATGTTCTTTGTCATGTATTTTGTCATGTACGTCGCCGGGTTTCATTCTGTACGTCGTTGTGCATTTTCTAACTTTTTCGTCGTGTAATTTGTCACGAAAAATGTTATTTAAATGAGGAGGGAGGTCAAACTGGCTGGGCTTTACACCTAGTGGTTGATCAGTGATAGACAACAAGTACACCACAAAAATGTTATCAAAATACATGACAAAATACACTATAAATGACAAAATGCATGACAAAACTCAACAGAATAAATTATGAAATAAATAAATAATAAATTCCATAAATAAACGAACAAGTTGCATTCATGTAATATATTTAGATATTACGTGATGCATTTATGTGCTCACTTTTTACATTTATTTGTACATATGTCAGGATCGCTTCTCCATAGAAAAACACTAGTAACGTGGCTCACAAATGAAAGTTCTCCTCCCAGACCGGGTTGAGGTTCCCATAGATGGTTTTGGTTCTTTTTTTGGTCTTCCCCACTTGGACGGTCACGTAGGGATCGCTGGAACCAGTTTTGTCCTTGGCCTGGAGTCCTTGCGCGCACACCACTTTGGAAAAACGAGACAAAATAAATGTGAGACATTCTGAAACTGCACCCAAAAGAATCTACTTTTAATCTCACCCGTGATGCTGATCTTTGCCGACCATTTGGATGTTCCATCCAGAACGCTCTGCTTAATTTGTTTCATCTGAGTGGCGTGTGTCGTTTTATCCAAACCAAAAACCTCCTGGATTTGCTCAAAGATCTCTGGTTTGTTCCTCTCTCGGATCTTCATGCGGTCTTTCAGGACCATGATGATATTTTGGGTTCGGTCTTCAGCCCCGTGCTTGGAACTTTTCTCAGCGGCCCCTATTTAGGAGAAAACGGGAGGAAAAATAATATTAAGTCAACCGCAAATTGTGCAAGACCTCCAAGTTGTACCTCAATTATGAGACCCAGAATGTGAAAAAAATCCAGAAAATCGTTATCAAATCATGATTGCAAAAAGAGTGTTTGGTCTATGATAAAGGTTTTTCACAAGGTTTTTGTCCCATTCCTCTATGCATATCCTCTCTTGAGTAGCAAGAAGAACTTTCAATTTCCTCCAGTGATTTTCTATGACATGATGTTTACACCCACATGCTTCACATCAGGTATTGATTTTTTTGGGTGGCAATTTGGTATTATTTCTCCACTAAACACAAAAAGTAGTGTTGCTACCAAAAACGTATATTTCGGATTTATTGGACCACTGGACATTAGACCAGTCTTTCTTTTTGATTCTCTACTGTTAAAAGCCAGATATCTTGCTTGTTTGTAGGAGACCAAGTACTTATTTTCAACCATATTTCTCAGATGACCGCGCCTGGTCTGCTAACACCAGGGCTGTGGTAAAGCAGGCCCAGCAATGGCTCCACTTCCTGAGAGTGCTCAGGAAAAACAACCTGGAATAGAGCCACAGTTGGGAACATTATTCTGGCGTTTGGAGTCACCGTCTGCCATTCTAGAAGCACAGCTCCGGACAGAAAACCCTTAAAGAGTCGTCAATACAACCCAGGAAATAATGGGCTGCTCTCTGCCCATTCTGGAGAAAATTACCTGCTGGCAGCACCAAAGCAGAGCCAACATTAAGGAATCATATGGAGCCCAAAGGGTCAGAGACAGTTTCTTCCCTAGGGCCATTAACAGCCTAAACAAGCACACAAGGCTGTGAAAAATATCCTTACCTAAATAGGTATAGAAAAATATATACAGGAATCCCTTGCTGAATCTTGGTTTCCTTTCTGCGGTTTCACTACTTCGCAGCATTTCATTGTGCATTGTGTTCTGATTGGCCCGCCCCTTTTCTGCTCTTGTCTGCCTTTGCATCAATAAAGTTGCATTCTAAATATTTTATTATGTACGTAACTCTTTTTCAATTTCAAATTTCTCTGAAGCTATTTCAACAAAATGCTTTGACTGACTGGGCTTGGGCCCAAAAGGCAGAAGAAGATGCTTTCTATTGCCATCACAGTTGGACTTCTCTAAACGCTCCAAAAGCAGTTTTCCATTACATCCACATGATGGCAACAAAATATCATGTTAAGTAAAGTAAATAGTTTTGAAAAGTTCGGAATTAATCTTTAATTATCAATTTAATGCATCCTGACAGACAGAACAGTCAAAAAAAATAATAATGTCGTCACACTAATAACTTAATTGCATAATTCCCTTTTCTGGACCAAATAGAGATTTGGCCGATATCAGGTCGTATGTTTTTGATACAACCTGATAAAGTATATTAGTTTTATTTGTTGAATGCTTGAACCCAAAAATTGCGTTTGTTCTTTGCTTTTAATTTATATAGTTGAGTATTTCATTAAAAAAAAAAGATCTTCTCTTCTCACAACCTCACAAATATTGCTCATCATCCTAATATCCTTTTAACGTTTTTTAAAGCAAATTGGCGAGGGAATGCGAACGAAGCATGTCCACGATCTCCACCATCTTAAGACAAAAAAAGGGAACCTATCAAGCCGGAGGACGGCAATGGATGAAGATATGCAAAAGATTCTTATGATTTGGATATGAGGAAAAGGGCTTGCGCGTCAGCTGCACTCCGACAATGGAAATGAACCGGAGGCATTATTGACAGTAGAAATGAAGGAAGCATTCACCTCCTGGGAAAGACGGCAGGGATTTATCACATGTTTAACCGTGAAACACAGTTGAGTCTATATTAAAACTTACTCTGCAGACAATCGGCGTTGAGCAGATCTTGGCACTTGTCGTGGCACTTGACTCCGCACTCGGAACATCGCATGCCTTGCCGAGCAATGCCCCACAACAAACCTTCACACTCGTAACAGTAAGTAGGTGTGGTGGCCGTCCATACTTCGAAATTGTGCGGCGTGGTAGACGAGATGGGGTAGATGAGAGCCTGCAGGGTTTTCTTGTAAACGTGACTTTTCTGCATGAGAAAAGGAGACGAGTTTCAAGAAAGGTGAGGGTGTCAAAAGGGGGATGCAAAGGAACCTGGTGACCCACCAACTCTTCGTTTCCAAGTGTCGTTGAGGCCATCGCGGAAGTGATTCCGGCCTTCCGAGAGTTCTGCACTAGTGACTGAGGAAAATATGAAAAACGGGTTATGTGAGATGAATTTGGGTATGGAATTCAATAAATTGATCACTTACCATTGCCTGGTGTGATAAGGCAGTAGTTTAAAAAAAGAGACAAACACAAACATTTTAGTCATTATTGTATGTATTACTCTTTTAGTTGTCACTTTTTAGGATTGAAATTAAGATTTTATTTTCATTTATTATGACATAGTGTACATTGTTTACAAGGAAATTAGACCTCTTATTCCAGGATGAATATGCAATAAAAACACGATTATCTATATTATTGTATACATTAAAAATAAATTACATGTGGAAATTATATGTGGAAATTCTTCATCACTTAAAAGTGACCTTTTTTTTTAACTTTTATGAGGAGTGCTTGATTTTATTTAATTAAGTACAGTTGTTACATTTGTTTTCTTAGTTCTAATACTACAGCCAAGGCTAACAGGGAATTAGCAGTGTTAATCTCAGACATTGCAATTTTTATTGCTCCACACTTCAAACCAGATTTATGTTGTATCCCAGGGTCTACTGGAATATTCAATAGTAAACACAGCAAAAAAAGACAAAGAAATGGGAAAGAAATCCTAACGTGCTTTTACTTCTTACCAGATCCCTGACGAGGGGAATGGCCTTTCTCTTCCGAAGATCTGGCATGCTGTCGATACTGTAGAGTGCGCCTCCCATTCTGCAGGTAAAAAGAGAAGAGCCATCATCACATTTTCCACAAACAAAGCAATATAATGATTCAATTAAGGCTATTTCTTTTAAAAGAGGATCATTTTGAAGCAAAATACAAAATGTTTCAACATACAACATACAAGTCAGTATAAATATATATGAAAACATAATATATAATCTTAACCCCTAGACCCCATTATCCTAATATAAACAAATATTTTTGAAATGCGAAATTTTGCAGAAACTCACCCTCCTTTACCGAACCAAAGTGAGCTGGAGGTTTCTCCTCGAGCCTGGCAAAGAAATAGGTACAATGAGCAAAAATCATCTGCCGGTGGAACATTTTTATTTACTATGTTTTAACTTTGCGATTGGGACTAAATATTGATTATATGGAAAAAAATATTTTTTATACGTTCAAATTTTTCTTCTGTTTTAATTTACGAGAAATAATTAAATGACCAAACATTTTCAGCCGGTAGTTTTTTTTTTTTTTTTTAACTATGTTCTAGCTTTTTTTTTGTCATTTTTTCATGATAATAATTTTTAAAAAGCAATAATTATCTTTCAGTGTCACTATTTTTCTTCTCTATTTTTGGTAAAATAAGCAAAAAATATCTGAGATTTTTTTTTTTTACCACATTCTAACATTTATCTTTGGGTAGTGTTAAGTAATAATTAGATTGAGCAAAAAGTATATGGCAGTGGAAATAATTACATTCTTTATTCCATTCCAACCTTTTTGCAGGGGCTTTATTAAGGTTAAACCTGACCAAAGATACAACAGGTGTTATTGCTGAACCCAGACCAAGGCACATAGTATCACTGTTATGTTACATCTGTGCTGAGCGCTGCACAAAGCCCAGAAAATTGAGCCGCAGACTTTCAAAAGTTCGCCTGGCATCTCACCGCTCCCAAGACAAGTCACTGCTGCCAAAATGGAATTTCTTAGTTGAGCATTCAGTGGAATTGATAGGATCTATTCTACTAGGAAATCTGAAAGTAATGAAATACCTTGCACAAAGGGAATGTACCCTCGCGGGTAAAAAAAAAATCAAGATTCTTGGAATAATTAGAAATCACTGTGTTTAACACAACTGTACATAGAAGAAGTTGAGGACGTGAAACTGTTGTCCTTTATTTTCATCGGAAGAATTTGTGCCGGCGTTTTTATGTGGAGTTTGTGGACACGGCTGAGGAAAAATGTCTGACCAACTGATCAGTGATCAGACCAGCGCAACTGAGGTCTGACTTCAACGTTGTGATGCCATCTTGGCCAACAGCCTCGCCGAACAGACTGCCTTGCTCGAAAACACCTTAGAAAAACTGAAAGCTGACCTCCACTACAAGTTCAACGACAAGTTGGAGGTCCTCAACGTTAAAATGGAACTACTGACTGACAGACCAGCTAAACTGGCCAAAACAGATCAAGATTGACTTTTGGCTCTTCTCGTAGAGGTTAAACAAATACCAAATTAAAATTAGGGGGAGATGACAAGGCGGACATGGTATTGACATATTATGCTAAACAAGATTATGCTGATCTCGATTTTACACACCCGTATATGATTATTCCTCTTGTGTGATTAAGAGATGATGAATTAGGTTTCTCAAAATGACTTGTTATAAAAATGTGATTACATGACTAGAATAATGTGAGAAGTGTTGTCGAGGAAGACAAAACTAAGTTTAGCTCCAGCATTTTCCTGTCTGCCATTTTTTCCTTTTGTTATGTAAATTAACTATCAAAGCTGTTGATTTTCAATTTATTGTAACCTTGTACACGATGACCAGTGTAAAAATATAAAAATGTCAATCAATCAAAAATAAGAATTAAAATCAGGAAAAAATATCTGCCAGTGGAACAAACATTTTTTTTACTATGTTTTGTTTTTTCTTTCTTTTTTAGTAAAATAATGATTGAAATCAACCAGAATGATCTGCCAGTGGAACAAATAGAATTTTACTACGTTCTAACTTTTCTTTAACAAGGTTCTACTCATTTTAGTAAAATGATAATTAAAATTAAAAAAAATGATAAGCAATATTTTTACTTCATATGATTTAATACTTTTAATTATTCTTTGCTGTACAATCTACAGCTTTATCAAGCAGAATGAGTCATGAAATATACCCAATGATTGGATAATTAGTATATAAAGAAGAAAAAAATAGTAATCTGCTGCCACATAAGGGTATGTGTGAATGTTAGTTACTCAACTGGAGGAAAACAAATGTACTAAAGGTCTGACAACACACTACCGGGTTGCGACCCACTGTTAGAAAAACACTGCTTTACTAAGATTACAAAGGCACAACAGAAAGTATTTAAACTATCCCGATAACCCGTCTTTATTATAAATGGTCATATTTGTGGACCTACCTGTCATGAGGCTCCAATGACGGCGGAGATAAGTGCATGCGAGTGTCGCTATGGCAATGACATGAAACTGCAACAAAAGCAAAGTAGGCCCACACGTACACCAAATGAACAAATAGGTGACGAAAAACAAACATAAACATGAAAGAAAGTTATTAATAGTGTGCACAACTCAATTGCAAAACAATGAAGAGCAAATTAAAATATGTGATTAATGCCAGTGCAAACCGATAAAGAAAATCAAATATTGCAATACATTGCAAACCTTTACTGTCTGCCAAGTCGACCATTTTGTATTTGAAGAGAGGAAATGTTTTATTCGTAGTAGGGATGCATAATAATCGTCAGTTTTCAGCCAGAAAGAAGAAAAATTCTAAAGAGTTACTTGGCAACACGCTTTTATATTCAATCAGCCAACACTGCTCGTAAGGAACATTCGAAGCATTTATGTTCCTTGTTAGAATATATTTAGATTTTATGTACTAGTAGCAACATTTGGTCATGTCTCCTCTCTAACTCTTTGTAATGTGCACGAGGCACTGGAGAGCCCGGCAAATATTGCTAATATTGACAGAGATAGTAAGTTTTGATCGATTGATAAGGTAACACTTTGGTCTCCCCAAAACGAACGTTTGGAGACATGTTTAGCACAACTTGGTCGTGTCTCCCTTTTACTTCTGCGTAATGCGCGTGAGGGACTGAGAGCTGGGCCAAATAAAATAAAATTATACAAATGTACAAAAAAAATCTAGTCAAAAAAGGAAAAAAAAGAAAAAATATAAAAATCCCACAAATATTGTTTTAAAATATATCCTAAAAATATTTGATACATTTTAACAAAGGATAATATAAAATATATAAAAATAAATTATGATGAAAAATAAAAATTTAAATTCAAATAATATAAAATACATAAAAATATATATAAAAATAATACAATTTACAAATAATAAAAATAATTTTGAAAATATATAAATAATTGAAAATTGAAATTCAAAAAAAAAAAAAGTCACAACCCTGTGTGTGTTTGTGCATGAATACCGATTACATTAAGATTGTCAGTTTATTGATTAAGATTAAAAGCTGCACAAATGAGTATGTTAATGGCAACACAAAGTGTAACTTTTATGTACCAGAAGTACACAAAGTTTTGTGTCCATATTTAAATGCCTTATGATCTTTAAGCAAATCATCACTGGTGTAAATTTGTTGATGTGCACCATTAGGAAAACCCTTAACTGGTTTAATTTGCAAAACTTTACACATTTCCCCGATGTAGCATTTGGATACTTATTTTTATTTTTTGAAGTCTTTATTGTGTACAGCTATGGTAATAGCGCTTGACACAAATGAGTCACCTGTTTTTCTTGGCTAAGGCATGTGTGACATTCAGTATCGCAGCATTTTTATTATCTTTAGAATTTTTTTTTCACATATCATTATTACAACCCAAGATCATATGGACCTTTTGCAATATTTAATGTTCACTACAACATTTTGTCATAACAGTTATGACTGACAAAGTATTGATGGATTGATTAAATCAAGCTCTAGTCTCTGACTACTTTCTGGAGACGTGTCTATCCAAGCTGTATGTTACTGTAATAGTAAATAATCATAAAGACGCATATTGAGATAATTGCATGTTGTTGGTGTTTTTATTCTTTTTCTAAATATCGCATACATTTTTAAGAAATGGCTTAATCATTGGTATCTTTCACCAGAACCACGACTTTAACAGTTATCGGTAAGAACAAATAGTTATCGTGCATCCCTATGAAACACTCCGTAAATGCTATGGGTGCAAACACTTTCAAAGTAGAACCTCATGGGCTGTGTTTTCCTGCACATAAATATATAATGCATTTCACATACATATTTTAAAGACTTGGTAGACAGCGTGAGTCTTATATTTTTTTCCTCTGAAAGATAAATCGGACCTGGGAACGGATGTTGTGCACTTACCTCCCGAATCTGGTCCAAGACCTTGTTGTAGAGTCGTAGCCAATTCTCTTTAGCCCGGATTGCTGGATCTACTGGTTCTTTGGGTTCCTCTGGAACTGGAGGACTGAGAGCAACAGAAATGATCAGTTTGTGATTGTCTATTAATTGTGCTAGTGACACAAATGCGGTATTTTGCTCTAAAAGAAGCTTTATTACTCTTCATAGCTCAGTTTTCTGGGTTATCCAGACAGACTATAGTTTGTTTTGTAGCAAATCCCACTTGAGCATTTAGGTTTTTTCTTTTTGCTGCAGAAAAGTAGACCCCTGGGTGTGGCGACCACCCCTTACAACATTTTTGCTTTACAGCATGGAATAAGATATTTGGTCCCCTCTTTACTGCATTATCCCCTCTATAGTACATCAAGGAAGAATTAATTTGCGTGCCCTAAAACTTTGCGGTGATACGTCTCTAAGACGTCTGTCTGCTATTAGTGTACATCATACAAGATTCTTGTCTATGAGTGGTTTGCATCACAGCATCATGAAAATGCTGATATCCTATTGGCTGAACACCCTTTTGTAATGCTTCCTTCCTCTCTTTTTGTTCAGTTCAGAATCTCATGTAACAAACTTTAATTAGTTCAACTACAGGTCCTGAGACTGGCAGTGATGCCAAAGGGAGAAGCAAGAAGATTAGAACAATGGAAATGAAGCTTTGGCTGAACCTGCTGAACCTGCTCCCACAAAGCCTTTCTCTATCTTCATCCAGTCTAGAATCATGAACACTTTGCGGGTCAACAATACAATTCAGTATTTTTTGTACCGTATTTATTCGGTATGGGTCCCAAGACTTGCACTGATGGCTAAAGTAAAAAGCAAGAAGATGATAACATTGGAAACAAAGCTTGTAATTATCAAGATGTAAGAAAAAGGCACTCACATTGTTACCCTCACTAAGAATAGCGTAAAAATGAATAAATCGGTCTTCATTTCGATCAGACATCTCACCCCAACCCTCGGCATCCACACAATGGATTCTGGCGCTTCATCACTTTTGCTGCTGCTGGATCTTAGTGCTGCTTTTGACACAGTGCGCCACAATATCCTACTAGAACGGTTGGAAAAATGGATTGGTCTCTCAGGAGCCGTCCTCTCGTGGTTCAAATCCTACCTCTCAGATAGGACGCACTGTGTTAAATATGGTGAAACGACATCTGAGCCCTTTAATGTTACCTGCGGTGTTCCGCAGGGTTCAGTGCTCGGCCCCCTACTTTTCAACATTTACATGCTTCCATTAGGTGATATTATTCGCAAGTACAATATCAGCTTCCATTGCTACGCAGACGACACTCAACTATATCTTCCGTTGGAGGAATCTTCCACACTAAACTGTGGAAATTTGGAGGCCTGTCTCACTGAGATAAAAGAGTGGATGTCACTCAATTTCTTGCGTCTTAACTCTGAAAAGACCGAAATGTTAGTCATTGGTCCTTCTAAATGCCGGGACTTATTCTCAAAAACTGCTGTGAACATTGACAAATGTCACATCACACAGAGTGACTCAGTTAAAAATTTAGGTGTCATATTTGACCCTGATCTATCCTTTGAGATGCATGTAAAGCAAATTACTAGAACTGCCTTCTTCCATCTTCGCAACATTGCTAAAATCCGTTCAATACTGTCTCAGTCTGATGCGGAAACAATAATTCATGCATTTGTTACCTCCCGTCTCGATTACTGCAATGCACTACTCTCCGGTCTCCCGAAGTCCAGAATCAAGTCTCTTCAGCTAGTACAAAATGCCGCAGCGAGGCTTTTAACCAGGACAAAAAAGTACGATCACATAACACCGATTTTGGCTAACCTGCATTGGCTCCCAGTTAGCCAAAGATGTGACTTCAAAGTTCTCTTAGTATTGTACAAAATCATACATGGACTTGCTCCCTCTTATCTTTCAGATCTGATCTGCCACTATGTTCCGGTCCGAAGCCTACGATCTGAGAGTGCTGGTCTTCTGATGATCCCGAGAGCAAAGAAGTCTTCTGCTGGTTCGAGAGCGTTCTCCATCCGGGCACCGGTGCTGTGGAATGCTCTTCCCCCTGAGATTCGATCTGCAACCTCAGTGGAAATGTTTAAATCTAAACTTAAAACTCACTTCTACTCCATTGCATACGAATAACCTACTCCTCTTGTCGGTTGAAAATAGTTTGTGTAATATAGTGTAACAATCTGTGAAGCCCTTTGAGACTCTTCGTGATTTAGGGCTATACAAATAAAAATGACTTGACTTGACCTGACGTTACTCCACTTTACCAACTTAAATCATGTTACACCAAAAGTAAATCAAATGTCCGTTTTCCTTTATATGAATATTCATAATTTTATTTAATCCTATCAACGCACCCACACACAAGTAGTAAGTACTATATACTATTTAGTTATTTTGATGTTTTATCTTGTTGTACCAGAGGTTTGGGAGGCATTCGTTGATTACCTATGGTTTTTATCCCATATTATACGCCAGTGTCTGAAAATCATGGCAAAAAGTTACCAGGGCAGACAACTATGTAAAGTTGCCTGCCCCATTTTTCACAACTTGAAACACAATAAGATGACTAATCACAAAAAAAAAAAAAAAAAAAAAAAAACATTGTTGCAAAGTATTAAGGATTGATGATCAGAATATATACCAGAACAACACTTTAAAATTAAGTTTATTATAAATCTACTTATAACATTCATTGCATGTATACGACATCGCTGTTTTCCATCTGCCATCAGTATGTACCTGTATTTACTCATCTTCGTTCATGCAATGTTTGCGTTGCATCGTCTGCTACAAGCCATGTGAACTCCTCTTTCCACGATGCTTTTAATGTACGCTTACGTTTTGTAGCGTCATCAATTTTTTTTACCTTCTTTTGAATCTTTCTTCTGGGGCTGAGGTTTTGGCTTGATTCCTAACCACTTATCGATTTTTCTTGTGTTCTCTGTGCGTCTACTTTGGAAAACGATATGCAAATGCACGACCTTATAACGCTCGGGAAGCAAAAAGTTTTTCGATGCAGGCTTCTGATCGGCTGCTGAGTATGCAAATTGCCTAATGAACCGAAATTTTCTAACCGAAAGAAGATTTCGAAATAAAAAAAGCAAATGTTTGATTTGAAAAAAAAAAAAAAAAAAATTCTTGAAAAAGTTGTCGGCCACCCGGGCGGAGACGTTTTGTAAGTTGTACGCCTGACGTAAAAGATGCACGCCCCGGGCGTCTGGGCAGACGTCGTTTCAGACACTGCTATACAGCAATTTTCACCCAAGAACTGATGTATGTCAAAAAGAGATCAAGGACCCTGCCATGGATAGCAAATATTTGACTCCACAAGGGAGCAGTTTGACGGCCATAAAGTGTCTAAAAGCAGCGCTGAGACGCACTCAAAGACAGAAAAAGTTTATGTCGAGCAGCTATTTCGTTTTTTTTTTTTTTTTTGGGGGGGGGGGGGTGGGGGTCACTCCTTACACTTGATATGCAGGGCACGGAAAATGACAATGCATGAATTTAAAATCCACCCAAAAATGAATTACTGTATATGGTTTGGGTAATAAATTAATTTAGTTAACAGAAAACATTCCAAACTATTTTAGGGATCTTAAACGATTTTTTGAGACCCATTCCATCATTAGCTACTAAATATATATATTTATTTTTTCCCCCCAAGTTTTCTGATGTCATATAAATATGGAAATGACATATAAATGTCTTTGGCACAGAGTGAGTTAAGATTTTTTTTAAAAGATTATGCCCCTCAAAAATTAAATCTTTTGGGTTAAATTAAGTGGTCTCAAACTACAAATTTATGTGTAATCAATTGTCCAGTTTTTATTGTACGTCATTAAAATAACCAATTAAAATCTATTTTTTTTGTATCTTCATCATAATTGTGTAGTTTGGTTTTGAGTTTTTTTTTCTCACTTGAAATATTGTTATAATTTTTTTTTATTTTTAGTTTCCATTTTATTCAATAAACCTTATTTTTATTTAGATCTTTTAAACCCATGTAAACTGTTGTAAATGTTGTCATTACTACTTTATCTTCATTAAAATTTAAAGAAACATTTTTTTCAGTTTTCTTTTCAGTTATTTTTTAAATTGATATTTTTATAATCTATTTTGATATTATTTATATACAAGGTGGGCACGTCGGCCTGCCTGGTAGATTTAAAGCCTGGATCTACCAGCACTCTATTCTTCCCAGAGTCTTGGGGCCTCTCTTGGTCTATGCAATACCGGTATCAACTGTGGAGATCCTCGAAAGGAAGATCAGTAGCTTTCTCCGGAAGTGGCTTGGACTTCCCCACAGCCTTACCAGCGCTGCTTTGCACGGGAAAAGCAATAAAGTCCAGCTATCCTTCAGCGGGCTCAGTGAGGAGTTCAAGGTGGCAAGTACTAGAGAGGCTCTTTAGTCCAGAGATTCCAAGGACAGCAGGGTGTCATCAGCTGGGGTTGAAGTGAGAACTGGAAGAAAGTGGAGAGCTCAGAAGGAAGTGGAGGTGGCAGAGTCACGACTGAGGAAGAAGACACTGGTTGGGGTCCTGGCATTGGGGAAAGCAGGTCTGGGGTTCTTTCCAAATACCAAAGTGAGTCAAGCCCAAGGGAAGGAGAGACAACATCTTCTCCCGGAAGAGGTCCGAGCAAGTGTGGAGGAAAAGCGGTTGAGCAGGGCAGTCGGACTCCGAAAGCAGGGAGCAAGGACAAGTTGGGAGAACCCATTGACCTGGTCAAGCATAATGCAAGGAGACTTCCACCGTGTCCGGTTCCCTGTGCAGGCATTTTCCGATGTCCTACCAAACCCAGTGAACCTTCATGTGTGGGGAAAGAGCGGGACACCCTCCTGCCCCCTTTGCTCTGGAAGAGGCTCCTTGGAACACCTCAGCAGCTGCTTAAAGGCCCTAGCTGATGGTCGCCATCGCTGGCGCCATGACCAGGTTCTGAAAGCAGTTGCTGAGTGCATCGCCCTAGCAATCAACAGCGGCAAACACCGTCAAGCACCAAGCAAGGCAGTCAATTTCATCAAGGCAGGAGAGAAACCCAGGGCTTGTGCACAGACAACATCAGGACTCCTCCACATTGCCTCTGATTGGCAGTTGCATGTCGACCTTGGGAAACAACTAAGGTTCCCCCAGCACATATCAGCAACATTGCTCAGACGAGACATGATAATCACCTCTCAGACTTCAAAACACCTAATCATCGTGGAACTCAGAGTCTCGTGGGAAGAGCGCATTGAGGAAGCCAATGAAAGGGAACAGGCAAAGTCACAAGAGCTGGTGGAGGAGTGCAGGGGCAGGAAAGTTGTCTTTGAGCCAATAGAGGTCGGTTGCAGTGGGTTTTCTGGACGATCCTACTGTAAAGTCCTAGGACAGTTGGGTGTGACAGGGGCAGCCAAGAAGAAAGCCATTTTATCCTCTAGCGAAGCAGCAGAAAAAGCCACCAGGTGGCTTCGGCTCAAAAGGGCAGAACCGTGGACTGCTACTGGGACGCAATTTGAGGACTGATCAACCTCGGCTGGGTCACCTGGGCGAGAATGTCTGATGTTGCGAGACCCGTAACACTCAATGAACCCAGGATACATCATTGACAATGCGTCCCAGTTGCATCCAGGAGATTTTTCTTTCAAGTTACAAGCTGGCACAGCCAGTGACTCCTAGGAAGAGACTAGGTGGCAACCAAGAACAGATTGGCCGACTACTGGAGAGACAGTTGGGTTAGCACCCCAGTCTCTATCTTTTGTGTGAAGGAACCCCAACAAGCTACGAAAAGCCCTAAAGAGAGATACCCCCAAGAGATCCCGAGATGGGGGGCAGATGAGATCTCCAATCGGACGGACCAAAGGTTAACGACCCCTGCAAACGAACAGACGACGTTTATGACATGTATCTGCGGCAAAATATGCAAAAACAACCGTGGCCTAAAATTTATCAGGCCAGAATGAAATGTTTGGAGTGGGAGAGCGAGGTACAACACACAGGTCCTGGACCTGGTAAGATGCAGGAGGAGCCCGAACAGGTGGCAATCCACAGATCCCAGTCCCTCCACGTGCCAAGGTCTCCCGACCCTAGCAGATTAGTTCCACTGAAGCGGATTAAATAGCCTGCAGCGAACAAAGAGACTGAGTGGCAGCTGTTTGATGAGCACATGTCCAAAATCATCCAAGCCACAGCACAGGAGACGTTGACAGCAGACTCAAAGCGATGACCACCATAATCGCCAGCTGTGGCTCAGAGAGATTCGGCTGGCCGGAAGAGGACAACACCAAGACCACCCCCTACACCATGAACCGCAGAGCCACAAAGATACATCAACTGCGCCAGAAGCTCCGAACCCTAAAGAAACAGTTCAAGAGAGCCGCTGAGGAGGAGAAGCAACCGCTGGCAGAACTGCAACATCCTGCGGAAGAAGCTGACAACTCTACGCAGAGCAGAGGGGCGCAGGAGACAAGGAGGGGAATGGGCAAGAAAGCAGGCGGCTTTCATTGCCAATCCCTTCCGTTATGCTAAGCTGTTGTTTGGGGACAAAGCTTTCATCACCCCAGCCCCATCTACAGAGGACTTCAAGGTGTCGGAGCCGAGCCTGAAGGAGGTTGAAGAAGTCATCAAGGCAGCCAGGTCAGCATCTGCACCGGGCCCCAGTGGTGTACCCTACCTTGTCTACAAGCGTCTCCGGCACCTGTGGAAGACTTAGAAAGTGATCTGGCGTAGAGTGGCCAACCAGTGAAGGTGTGCTGAGGGAGTTTGGAACCCCAAGGAGGAGGACTCGAAGAATATCAACTAGTTTCGGACAATCTCACTATTGAGTGTGAAAGGGAAGGTGTTCTTTTGCATCGTCTTCCGAAGACTGACAGAGATCCTCTTCAAGAACCACTACATCAACACTTATGTCCAGAAGGGTGGGATTCCTGGAGCTCCTGGCTGCCTGGAGCACACTGGGGTAGTCACACAGCTTATCAGAGAAGCCCACGAGAACAGAGGAGACCTTGCTGTGTTGTGGTTGGACCTAACTAATGCCTACGGGTCCTTTCCACACAAACTAGTTGAGCTTGCACTACAACTCCACCACGTTCGTAACAAGATCAAGCACCTGATCCTGGATTATTATGACAAACTTCAGGCTTAGGTTCACTTCCGGGTCGGTAACATCAGACTGGAATCACCTTGGGAAAGGCATAATAACGGGTTGTACCATATCCGTTACACTTTTTGCTTTGGCAATGAACATGGTAGTCAAAGCTGCAGAAGTGGAACGCAGAGGGCCAATATCCAGATCAGGTGTTCGCCAGCCTCGCATAAGAGCATATATGGATGACCTTACCATCACCACAACATCTGTCCCTGGGAGTAGATGGGTCATGCAGAGTTTGGACAAACTCATAACATGGGCGAGGATGAGCTTCAAGCCCTCAAACACTCAATGAACCCAGGATACATCACTGACGATGCGTCCCAGTTGCATCCAGGAGATGTTTCTTTCAACATATTTATATAATATTTTAAATTTTCTTCATTCAAATTTGTTTTCATTTTATTTTATGGTGTCGTTAATCTTAAATTAAATGGGGACAAGGGTTAATTATTTTTTTGTTTTCTTAAGTGTTTTGTTTTATTTTAGAGAGTAATTTGTATTTTTATAAAATGTATTGTTCTTAGCTCGGTGGCCTTGGGGTAGGGCGCCCGCCTGAGACTGGCAGGTCACTGATTCGCGTTGGCCGAGTCATAATCCAAGACTTTGGTACCCATTGCCTCCCTGCTGGGCGCTCGCCATTAGGGGTTGAGTTGGGGGGTTTGGTAACCTAATGAATCCCAACGACAAGTGTTTGGTAGAATTATGATCGCATCATTTACCATACACAGTTGCATGTTTGTGTATAGGAGCCAATCTCAGATTTATTTTGTTAATTTACTTTTATATTATTTTTATTTTTTAAAAATGGGCACATGGACACAATTTGGTTTGTTATTTTTTTTGATTAATTTTGTTTTCAATTATCATTATTATTATTATCATCATCATTACTATTTGTACTGTATTTTTTTCTTGGAGTGTTGTTTAAACTTCTTCCCTGCATGTGAAGGAAGGAGGAACACAGAAGACTTATGTTAGTGCTTATAGAGAACGTACATTTTCATCTGAAAATGAGTTTTTAATTAAAAAAAAAGTAATCATTTAAAGTGAATAACAAATTTGAGATTTCATTTTTGGAGGCCTTACTATGTTTCAATTATTGTGTACAACATCCCTCCTACCTTTCAGGTTGGATCTCCTCCTCAGGACTTGGTGGCCTGCTGATTTCAGCGTATTCCTCCTTCTCTTCAATGCCGACATCCTTCTCCAGAGCTTCCGTGGACATCTTGACCTCTGCCTCCAGTATGTTTTCTTCCTGTTTTATTTGAAAACTTGCATCCACAGGGACAACCGACTCCACAATGGCAGGACCTTCAAGTTGAGAAGGAGGCGGAGTAGAATTTGCAACCTGCTGAGAAGAAAAACTCTTCTCAATGGAGGAAGGATGTGGAGCAGCTAAGGTGGCTGGGTGAGAAGGTGGAAGGTTATTAGTGGTTGAAGTTGGTTCGGATGAAGCAGTGGGAGGAGGGTGAGGCTGGGGAACCGAGGACAAGAAAGTAGACGCCAAGCCTGTGACGGCAGCCGTAAGGGGTTTGGCCATTGAGAAGAAGGAAGTGGCGGATGGAGCCTGGGGTTGTTTTGGTGCTTTAGAACTTTGCATCTGTGGTATCGAGGAGGGCAAATTCTGGTTCTGATTGGCCATTATCTGTTTTTCCTGTACTGTTGGCTGCTTCTCCAACGGAGGTCTTGGCACATCAAGAGCCGGCGACGTCGGTGTGGGAGTAAACGGAGCTTCCAAATCCTCACTGAGGTTCTCTAAATTGTATTCGTCATCATCGTACGTCAAGTCTTCTTCTTCGTAGAGACCTTCCTCTTCCACTTCGTACAAGCCACCCTCGTCCTCGTCGTAAAGCGCCGTCTCCTCGCCTCCATCTTTGCTGTACCCACCCTCGTCGGTCTCATCGGGGTCCCAGTCTGGGGAACCTTTGCTGAAGCTGACGGACGAGTGGCAGGAGTGGTAGGAATCGTTCTCGTCGTAAGGGTCGCGCTCGCCGTATTCGGCTTCATAGTCTTCTTCGCTCAGCTGGCTACTGCAGCGACTTAACTCTGCCGAGGAAGCATAGCTTCCAGTCGGACTGCCAGAAAGCAAGAGGAAGGACAAAAAGACAAAAAAGTGAACATCAATAGGTGGGATCATCAGTTAGCCCATAAGACAGGGTCCAAACACCTTTCTCATAGTCAAATTCAAGCACTTTTTAAGGACTTTCAAAACCAATTCTAAAATTTTTCTACTTCCTTTAAAAGAAAATATGGTGTGAATAAAGTCTTATGGTGTGAATAATGTGTTTTGCAACAAATACAAACTACTTCGCGGATTTTCACTTTTTGCGGGTGGTTTTGCTCCCCATTAACCGTGATAACCGAGGGATTACTGTAT